>NW_010524151.1:5612-59571 GCF_000687285.1 Phaethon lepturus
GCCTATTCTGTATCTACTGAATCTACTGACTTCCCATAGGTCCTATCAAATCCACCAAGACATCCAGTCAGAACTGACTTATGCTGTTTTAACCTAAAAATTCCTGAATTATATTCCACTTGCAAATTTTTGGTTTCTTTTTACTGTGACAGGGAAGTATGTAACCCTTTAGTCCAGTGGTTTTGCCAGGTGCCAGCATAATTGAGTTCCTGAGAGTTCAGAAGTCAGCACAAAGCCAGCAAGCCAATTTTTCGTGTTCTTTCATATTCTTCTGTCAATGACCTGGTTTCCACATTACTACTAATAAATTAGCAATATGTGATCACGTTCACATAAGTCACATTTTTAAGTCATAAAGAAATACATTTCTAGGCCCAAGAAACACATTATTACAATATGCAAATCTCCAACAGTGGGAATAGCTTCCCCTCTAACAAAACAAAACTTTTCAGAAATCTTCTTAAATCACCCCAATAGCATAGGCATTTCTGAGCTGGCTATCTGCAGCACCCTGCAAATGCTGGTTCTGCCAGTTCACGTCACTAATATTATATATTAAAATACCTCCAAATGCGTAGTGTTGTGAAATTCCACCATTTCAGGTATCCTAAAAACCCACTCTAGCTTGATTTAAAAGGACATTTGTTCTAAAAACATCTGCGTCACCTAGTCTGCAAACATCTCAAACATAACAAATTAATGCATTCCAAAGCTGATAGCACTTACTGTGCCATTAACTTACTCCATTAACAGAAACGTGTTTTCTGTTATATCAGAGGTAAAACATTTTAGTCTTATGTATAAGGTCCTACACTTATTTTTTCATATACCAAATATTCTTGTGCTTTTACAGAAATTAATAAAACACTTTTGCAAATAGCTTTAATATAAATGACAAATGCCATAAACCAAAGAGACTTACGTGTCCCAAAGGACCTTTTTGAGGCAAAATACAGGTAGAAGCAGGAGTACATGAAGATGAAGTATGCTTCCCTCTTATGACCAGTATTAAAAAGCAAAAGCTGAATGCAAGGGTGACAGATTGTTCTTCCGTGCAAAAAGACTGGAATAGGAGGGGTAAAAAACAACAACAGAAATAGAGAGAGAGCAGGTTCTGGTGTGTATTTTCTTGATCCTGCTAAAGTGGGGTCTGTTTGATTCACTGTGTTACTGGTTTTGTATGTTTTCTCTGGCACCAAAGTGAATAGCTGCTTCAATGACAGCGAGAAAGTCACACAAGAATTTATGGTATAATATTATCATAAAGCTAACTGCTGATGATGATTCAGAGGCAGGTTGAAGGATAAATCAGATGCACTTTAATCAAATGATTGGAAGTAAGGAGGAAGTCCTGTTTTGATCTTCCAAAAGGAAGATCCAGCAGTAGCTGCTTGTTGAAACAGATTTAAGGCTGCAACATTTCAGAACCTGAAGGGCTAACTTATGGGGGGCTAAAAAAAATGAAATCTTGGTATATCAGCACAGTGGCACCATCACAGTATTCTACAGTTCTTGATATTTAGATTAAATATAAACAGAATTAATGTGAATGGCAGCTCCATTACCTAGCAGAAATATATTTGCATACATAGTTCTGGAACAAAGTACTGACACATGGCCACTGAGGGATCCAAGGAGATTTGGAAGATTTGTTGCATTCAATTATGTCACTCCTAGTTAGAATACATGCACCTCATCACAGCATAAAAACAGCCAAAGGGTAATATATAAGCCAAAAAAGTTAAGCTAATATCTTAGAAGACATAATAAATCTTCTCTTATACTGTCTGAGGCACTGTCAGCTGCATCTGTCATATGATGTGAAAGCATTTTGGAATCATCTTCTAGAGTACAAAGCATCAAATCCAAGAAAGTGTAAAAATTAGATCAGTCTCAAGGAACATAATCGCAACTCACTGGCTGCAGTAATTTCAGGAGCTGTGTGAAATTTTAGATTTCATTAGTAATCTGAAATTCAATTCCTATTCACTGAAATACACATCCTGACTGCAAGCCGAATAAAAGTCTTTTCTACATTATCAAGAGGCTTACAATTTTTTGAGGTTTCTGTACGTGTGCATGTTTTCAAAATAATACTACATGATACTACTAATTAATTTTTTCTTAATTCAAGAATCCTGTAGGTTGTCCTGTTCTAAAACAAACCACAAAACCACCAAGCCCTTTGAAAAGTGTTTGCATTAGCTCTGAAAGCTCAGGCAGTCTTCATCCTTCATTTTAGTGAAGTATTTCAACATACCTTCACCCTACTCAGTTTAGATACGTGTATTACATCATTTGGCTAAACATCCTACGTCAGTTTGGGCCTAGAGATGATTTTTCAGCTGTAATATTGTTTTCTCAAACTGAATTAGATTTACAAGATTGAGCGAAACATACTGCGTTGTTTTGTTTCACCTGGTCTTTGTACTTCTAAACAGCATAAGAAAACCTCACCTCTGTACTTCAGAGGGGGTGCATAAAAGGATTTATGTCCCTTGCTCCTTCCAGTGGACTCATGGCTCTCCCTACTGGTTTTGATAAAAAGCCTGCAAAGATCCTTCTGCACTTCGTCACTGCTAAAGTAACCCAGAAGAGCTCTAATTACCACAATCAACAATTGCATAGATCAACACATATGTACGTATCTTTATATTGCTACTTCAGTAGTCTAAACCACCCTTGGCTCTGAAACCAGTTCCATGTTTTCCTTGGTACAATTCTATACACTGATGTCGCACTAAGTAAATGCTTCTCTATAACCTGTGCAGAGAACAGCTTTCTCGTGCTCATGAAATGACAAGTAAACACAATCCAGAGGTATCAGTAGCAATGGAAAGGTGACTTTCCATTTTAAACATGTTAAAAAAGTTTGATTCTGGGAAGTTTTGTGTATGAACTTCCAAGGGGGAAAAGCTAGAAAAGTGTTAGAAAAGAACCAGGTGGCATTAGCTTGCAGTCAAAGAACAATCACCAGCTCTTACACCAGAGGCAAATTGAAATCCCAGCTCTAATAATTACTATCACTATTATGTCATTATATGAGATTTCTGAGATCAAGGAACAAATGATATGATGAATGGCAAAGAACAGTTCCTCCTGATTGAGATTGTCATTGTATTTCTTCACAAAATAATCACTGACCCAACAAGAGTAATAGTACTCTTGACTTTGCTTTGTTAAGGAGGACAGACCCTATAAAAGACAAAGTCATAATTTTTGACATAGCAACCATGAACTGACTTACTTCAGATGAACCAGGACTTTAGACTTATCTATTACTATGACTCTGTTTTCCAAAGCACAAACTTTTGAAATAAAAGAATAAAAAAAGTAATTAGCGAAGAACCAGTAAAGTACACGACTGCAATGCAGGATGACCCCAAAAGTCAATGGTAGAAAGGCAATTTAAAACCCAAATAAGAAAAACGGAAGACAGACTAAATGAATCAGTAACCAAATCGTAAATCTTGAAAAAAGAATTCAAGTTTTAAAAAGAACAAAGAAGTAGAGAGATGATAATGAACAGGAGAAGGTTAGCAAAAACACAGGAAGCATAGAGGGACGTTGAGAATTACCAAAAATTAAGTTAAACAGTAAACTAAAACAAGTTAATGTGCCAAAGACACATTAACAATGCTACTATATTATAAGTAAGAAGTGAAAAAAAGAGTAGACATATGGCCTAAATATATTCCATTACTACTACTTTCTTTTCCATTCAGTAAGATTGGTCATTTGGATTATAGGCAATGATGGGAAAAGCATACACCGGATTCTGGAAACTATCTTTCCCAAGACCACCTACAGGATGACAACTGATCTGTAGAACGAGTTAAAATCCAAAAAACACCTGGGAAACTAGAGGCTGACCTTCTCCTACAGTGGGTGGTTCCTTATTCTCCCAGTCCCTGCCTTTAAATTCTGAGACTTCGGCGATGTGGCTTGAGCGCTTGCCAGTACAGACTGAGGCAAAAAAGTTGAGTACCTCAGCCTTCTCCATATCCCAGGTAACCAGGTCCCCGTTTCCTTCCAGAGAGGGCCCACACTTTCCCTAGTCTTCCTTTTATCACTGACGTGCCTACAGAAGCTTTTCTTGTTGCCCTTGATGTCCCCGGCCAGAATTAATTCTATCAGGGCTTTAGCTTTCCTAACCTGATACCTGTCTGCTCAGACAATTTCTCTGTATTCCTCCCAGGTTACCTGTCCTTGCTTCCACCCTCTGTAGGCTTCCTTTCGGTGTTTGAGTTGGTCCAGGAGCATCTTGTTCACCCATACAGGCCTCCTGGTGTTTTTGCCTGACTTCCTCTTTCAGAGAGGAATCACAGCATCACAGAAACATTAAGGTTGGAAAGACCTTTAAGATCATCAAGTCCAACCATCAACCCAACACCACCATGCCCACTAAACCATATCCTGAAGTGCCACATCTACGTGTTTTTTGAACACCTCCAGTGATGACGACTCCACCACTTCCCTGGGCAGCCTGTTCCAATGCTTGACCACTCTCTCAGGAAAGAATTTTTTCCTAATATCCAGTCTAAACCTCCCCTGGTGCAACTTGAGGCCATTTCCTTGGGATGCATCACTCCTGAGCTTGGAGCAGGTGATCCTTTTATATCAACAAGTTTTCTTGGGCCCCTCTTCCCTCCACGGTTTTATCTGATGGTACTCTACCAAGCAGATGCCTGAAGAGGCCAAAGTCTGCTCTCCTGAAGTCCAGGGTAGTGAGCTCGCTCACTACCTCCTCATCCTCCTCACTGCCCTAAGGGATCTTGAACTCCACTCTTCCATGGTCACTGAAGCCAAAGCTGCCCTTGATCTTCACATTCCCCACCAGCCCTTCCTTGTTGGTGAGAACAAGATCTAGCATAGTACCTCTCCTCATCAGAGAAGGAAGTTATCATCAATACATTCCAGGAACCTCCTGGACTGCTTATGCCCTGCTGTGTTGCCCCTCCAACAGATATTGGGGTGGTTGAAAACCTCCATGAGGACCAGGGCTTGTGAACATGAGGCTGCTCCAATCTGTCTATAGAGGGCCTCATCTGCTCATTCTTCCTGGTCAGGTGGCCTGTAGCAGACCCCGACTGTAATTGTCACCTGTCCCTGCCCTCCCTTTAATCCTGACCCATAAGGTCTCAGTAGGCTCCTCATCCATCCCCAGGCAGAGCTCTATGCACTCCAGCTGGTCATTGACACAGAGGGCAACACCCACTCCTCATCCCTCCTGACTCTCCTTCCTAAAGAGCCTGTATCCTTCTATTCCAACACACCAGTCATAGGAGCCATCCCACCCATCACATTACGATGCCAATAAGATCAGAGCCCTGCAGGCATGCGCACGTCTCTAACTCCTCTTGTTTATTCCTCATGCTATGTGCATTTGCATAGAGGAATTTAAGCTGGGCTCCTGGTGAAGCTGACTTACTGGCTGGGGGGGGTGGGGGTCCTTTGTGCTACTCCTCAGGTGCACTTCTGCTTGGCTGGAATTCCTTTGTGCTACTCCTCAGGTGCACTTCTGCTGACCTGTGATCCTTCTCCAGGCTCTGGATATCTATTGCTGGCACTGGCATCAAACTGGTAGGATTGGGATGGATTGAGGTTCCCCTCCCCTGGCAACTTTAGTTTAAAGTCCCCTTCACCAGCTTGGCAAGCCTATGACCCAAGATGCTCTTCCCCTTCTCTGACAAATGGACCACATCAGCCAGGAACGAAGACAGATGTGAATGAAGATACAGAGCCCTCCTGGGTCTGGCCAAATGTCCATTTAAACAAGGATACTTCCTGTGAATTGTCCTTTTCCCAGCCAGGAAAGTTGCAGCCAACGTACTCATTTCGAGTACTTGCTTATGCTGTACCACACCTTTGGCCATTCCTTTTTGTCCTTCTCTGAACCTTTCCTAGTTTGGTCACCTTTTTTAGATGAGCAGACTTGGAATTGCCCACGATATTCAACATGCAGGTTCATTGCTTTCTCCCACAGTGCAGTAGATGTTATCTGATTTATTCTCTCTTCCTTTAATAATGCTCCCTAATATATTTTTAAAATGATACTGAGCAGATGTTTTCATGGCATTATCCACTATAATCTCAGAACATCTTTCCTGTATTTGGTTAGCTCAGAACAGATCGGTTTTTCTCCCTTTCATCACTTTATATTTATCTACGTTAAATTTCATCTACCATTTTACTGCCCAATCATGGAGTCCTGTACATTATTTCTGTCCTTCTTCAAAATCAACTCTTGTCTCTACTTCCCTGGTTAACTTAATATCTACTAGAAAACTTTGTCATCGCACGTTTTATCTCTTCTTGCAGGTCATCTGAGTCTCCCTAAAAATGAATAGCCTGGGTATACTGTCATAATCTCATGCTTTCTGAGTGCTCTTTCTAGAACAGCCTGATAATCTATTGATCACACAGTCTCTCTGGCATGCTTATGGACAGAGTTGATTGCTTTGCTCTCTCAAGCGTATCCCAGTGCAGTTGCATGTAATAAACTAACAACCCAGAAAGTACCATGACAAATAAAGTGCACAACATGATGCCTTAAACGAACAATCTAAATTGATATTTTTGAAGCAATTTGAACTACCCTGATATTCCAAATTTACTTGATACTTCTGACACTTCTTTCTCAGTATATGCTTACTTTTTTCTGTAATACGCTTCAGGGAAAAAAAAAAGTTATAAAATTCTAATTGATCTGTAGTGGATAGAAAGAGCAATGTATCCTTTTTAACCAGTGTAAGTCTCATTTGTGCACTTGACCTTTAATTGTTTCCAAGACCTGCAAAGAGAAATGCATTCAAACAGAAACATCACATTCAGCCTCTTTTCAATGTGGAAAAGAAATATATTCAATTTAATTCTTTCAATTCTGATAAATTTTACAAATACAAATAGAAGCAGCAACTTTAAAATATCAAGTCATCACAAGCACAGGCTCAGGAGAAGGTCTTTTTTTTTTAGTACAAAACCTATAATTTTATTATAATGAAAGTTTATTGCCAACTGTACTCAGATATGCAATTTGACAGCTTTAAATTCTCCTGTTTAAAACAAAAGTGGTATTATACTTACAGTTTGTGAAGACTGTTAAGTCCGACAAACATTTCTGGCGTTAGGCAACCAATTCTATTATTTGAAAGATCCCTGAAACAAACAAAAACCCCATAAAACATTAGGTCTGACTTACTTGTATACATACCTATATAATCACATACATCCTCTTTACTTTTAACACTTAAGGAGTTAGAGACAAATGAGAAATAAAACCTTTTTCTGTAATGTAACATAACTGAATTAAATAGATTAAGACCTTTTATATTAACATTATTGAGCAATATTCTGCAATTATGCATACCGTTATGCAATGTATACTAATTGCGTTAAAATGCAATTTTATATATGTAGCAAATAAAAAACCAAAAATTATTTACAATAAAAAGAATTTTCTTTATCAAAGTTACTAGGACCTGTTTATTTACTTATGAAAAGTACTATGCATTTTGTTGCATGCACTATTCAGACAAAATTGACACATTTTTACTGTTTACTAATGTCTCATCTCATTGACAACATTCTTTCTCGCTGCAGAAATCACAGAAACCAGAAGGCAATTAATTTTTGAGCTAGTAAGAAGGTCAGTCTTGATAAGCACTCGGCAAGCTCTTCTAAGCGCAATACTGTGGCTGTCTCAGACCACAAATACTGCAAGGTATTATGTGCCGCAACTCTTGTCAGCAGAAAGGTGAATGGGTATTTTCTGTACAAGTCATACATATAACAAAATGTGTAGGATACTTATAGGAAGGAGACAAAAATAGGTATGAACAATTATGTTGTGAGAACAACATGAATACTGCCCTTTGGTGCATTCTGAATTAGTGTTTAATTTTTACATATTTGGTTTTCAACCTTGACTCAAATTTCCTCCTTATCAAGGATGTTTTTTTAAATTATTGCAGTAATGCAAGGATTTTAAGAGCTTCTACATCCATTAGAATGTTAAAACTGATCTGAATATATATTTGTTTTAGAATCGGTGGTAGGCTTCCAATTCCTGTGTTACGTTGTGTGGATTCCCTATTTTTCCACTGTTAGATGAGAACACCAAAGTAACCAAACAGGAGAATAAAGGCTGCAGTTTGACAAATCCAATTTTTGCTTTCACGAATATGTAACCAATTAGCTAGAATGTGAAGGCAGTATCTTTAAAACTCACTACAAAGTCTTCTTCTATCAGACAAAGAATATATTGTTGTACAATTAAATGATGAAACATCATATTAGAATGAAAATATTTCTTAAATATTTTATCAAGCATAATTCTTAAATTAAGTAGGCAACAGCTGAGAAGGTAGTGTGGATAACAATATAGTGCAATAATTGCATATTAGCATTATTCTAAAGAAAGCTACATAGAAAATCTAAAAATGCAAGTTTAAGGCAAACAAACACACACATATATATCCACATAGCTTTCTATTAGAAGAGGTAAACAGTAAAACAAGAACCTACACAGAATTCTTAGTTGTGTAATGCTTTACTTCTGCCTAAGCAAAGTCTGAACACGTATGGAAGAAATGCATTCCCTGGGTGGGGCATAATTTGGGCAGCAAAAGTAAATTTCACCTAAACTAATTAAAACAAGTGCATATTTCCCCAAGCATGCCACACAGTAAAACAGTATTTCTCACAAAGCAAAGCGCTACACCCCCCTTTCTCAAAGTTTATGTCAATGAATGTTATTTTCACAGTAAGATATATGGCAGTGGCTGAAATCTCTGTATTGTAAAAGATGTTTTCTAAAAAAAGAAATAGCAAAATGAAACGATGGCTTGCTGCACATTCCTCCGCACTAATATATGTTATATTAGACATAATTAAATTTGTAATGTACAAAGCTGGTGTTCCTTTTCAGGAGTAAGACATTTAACTTACTAATGCTGACTTATAAAATTGATGTCAGAGAAAACAAAATTCTTCTCCGTTGAAAGCTGACTGCCATAATTTTAGTGCTTCATAAATTTTCGGTTTTCATCAATTTTGTGTGTACCTTTTTGAGGAAACCCTTGAAATAATTCTGTTTGTCAGTCAAATACAAACTATAACAGTTCTCCAAATCATTCACAGAAAACATTTTGATGTTGACAACCTGCAGCTTGTCTGTCTGACTTGCCATAATCGTATCTCTTGCAGTTGCCCATATTACATCAGATTCTGCTTTTCACAGTGTCATTTATTATTTATATGTGAAGTAAGATGTGAATGTAAAGGACAGTCATAAAGTAATTACTGCATGCAGCATTCAACAGGACTTTACACTATCTATTCCTTTTGCTCAACTATCTGCTACCCAACAGTCACATAGTGAAGGAGTGCAGAGATTCTCTTGTTTACCATGAAACTACACCGATCCGTACCAAACACGTGGCAGTCTAGTAATTAATCAATTCTCTAGATTGCTCCCAGTGTTACTTGTTCATAACGGCAACAAGGGTTTTTTTGAGATCTAGCATCATAAATCTCAACGTTGCCATTCCTAATTTGCTGAAGAGTTTTTTCATCCCACTTTTCCCAGTACCTCATGACCTCCTCTTCCTTGACTTGTCTCTCCTGGCTGACCCACGGCTCCACCTGTGCAGCCTTCAGATGTGCAGCCCATGACTTGCACAGGTTTCCTGGTTTTCCCACAAGAGGTCAGGGTTGTGTTATTAGAGTATGCAGCCAAAGCAACAATTAGCACTTATTTTCATCATTTCATTGTATTGTTATCCCTGTATACAGAGTGAGCAAGAAAGTTTCAACCTAATGTTTTTCTTTGTACTAAAAAAGTATATGCGACTCTGACTTCATTATTATTATGTCATTGGTTTTCTACCCAAATGCACTAAAACTTAGTGGTTGGTGTTAGAAAATACTGCTACCTGTATGATCAGAGATGGAAATATTTTCCCAGGTTGTGCAGTGCTCCCTGTACGTAGCAGTTAGGGAATTTAACCTCAGAGCAAAAAAAGAAGGATTCATAAATTTCTTTTTCTGCAGATTTGCATTCCTCTCATATAAATCTTCCCATCCCATGAAAATAATCCCAGTTTTCTCATCACACATAAGACAGCACACAAAATGGCTAGGCAGATTTCTGGCATGTGGCAATGGTCTGGTTAGCCAGTATATGGCCATTTAGATGCTGTCACTTGGAAAATTATACGGGTTTATCTCACTTTTCCTTTAGGCTGAGTAGAACTAAGGAGGGTCTGCAGTTCTTGTTAATTAAAAGCTAAAAGGTCCACTTGTAGGATCTTAGTCACTTAGATATTTTTAGCCACTACAAATGCAGTTTAAAATCAGCCAGTGCTTTCAAGAGTACTATGAGAACATTTTCAAAGAGGGGACTGCAAGAACGATGGACAGGGAATATATTGCTTAAGTCTTGTTTCCTTAGAAAACCATGTTAAAAATAAAAAATATCCAGCAGAGTCAATGTGAGAGGTATGAAAATGGTAGCCAAATTCTAAAGCATCACAGAGTTTCCTTTCTAAGAATTTATTTTATAGACCTGGTCTGTGATAAAAGTAAAGTAGACCTCACATAACAAAAACCCTTAGCATAGCACAGAACATTGTTTACACATATTTAAACCACCTAGTTTTATTTCTGGTTAATGTCTATAGTGATATATTGTCTGCTAAGTCACTAATTAGGTGTGGTTTTTAACTTTGTAGATGTATTTGTTAGGACATTTATTGGAGAGCATAGAGATAATTTTAAATGGGAAAAGGTAAAAAAGAAGTGGGAAATAGAAAAAAAGGCAGGCAAGAAAAAGAAAAAGGCATGGTAAATTTAAAAAGCACAGTGTATGATTTTCTATTTTACAGCCAGTGTCCTTACGTGATTATTGCTTGGTGGCATATCCGAGTCGCCCAAGGATAGAAATGTCAATACAAACACAATTTTCAGAATAATTCAAATGGAATTAATACTTACAGGCGCTTCAGTTCTGAAAGACCATGGAAGGCCCCTGGCTCAATTGTGCTGATCAAATTATTCTTCAGATCTCTAGAGAGACATAATAGGAGGAGCAATTAATTATCACTTTACCTACCGCACTACTGTTATACACAAGGATTGTGAAATGCAAAAAAAACCCCAATAATTAATTTCTTTTACATAGTAACACCAAAAACATTACATCATTTGTAGTTTATAAAAATATATTTTTCCAAGTTAACATGGTTAAGATTAGATGTTAAAAAAAAATCTGCTTGTTTCAATCCTTCTCCCATTTATACCTTTCAAAACAAGCTTACCAGCCATTCTTGCCCCAGGAAAAATGTTTTAATCAATGAGTGAATAAAAAAATCAGTCAGCAAAGCAAAAGCCTTTAATTTGCTTATTCATTGTGCTGTGCACTTTGCACTTAATAAATTTCTCATTTCCACCTAATGTAGTCAAAGCAGCTGGCATGTGAGACATAAACAGATAGGTCAGGTTTCTGTCCCGATATACAAGCAATTTCTCATATTTGGCAGAGAGGTGCTTCATTTTGCACTTGGTGACAATCCAGAGGATCGGTTATTGTCCAGATAAAGAATATTTCACTGGCATTAGTAATCTCATCTGCTCGTCGCACAGTGCTTGGGGCCATGACATTGCTCTCAGCTCAGTCCCCATAGAGATTTTCTGCTGAATTGTCTCAAGACTCTTCATGATGTGAACCCTGAGGAAATGCCTTCAGCGCAATTAGATAAGCAGTCCTCGGAGACAAATGCCATAAATTCTTTCAGAGTCAGTGTTCATCTTCTGGCAACTTGCAATTCATAGGGAACGGCTGGTGCGCAATAACATCAGTGTTGTTTCCCAGACTTCCAGCACACGCTGCTTGACTCTGCCGAAGTATGGATGTATCAACAGGCACATGAGTCATCTTATTTATGACTTTTTATTTTACTGCAAATAAAATACACTCTAGGTGAAATCTTGGTTCCACTAACTACAGCTGCCCTCAATAGGGCGAGATTTCATGCCAAACGTTTAGTTCACAGTAGGGCATATTTTAATTTCAAAGTCAAAATCATAAATAAATATTTCTGTATTTTGGCAGTAATTTTTGCAGATCTTTTGAATACTGTTCGAATATTTTTGTCACACCCATTTCATTTTAGTGATGAGTGGTCTGTCCCTAACAAAGATCTCAGTCAGACCCTTAACAATCAAGTTCGGCTTTCAGCTTGCAACACGCAACTCTCAAGAGTCCTTAAGAAAGTGATAAGACATTCTGATTACTCATGTACAAGACTACATATATGATACGCAGAGCTCTCAAATGCACAGCAGACCAAGACTGCAGTTTTGACGGAGAAAAACCCAGGAAGTCCTTATCATCTCAGTTTAGAAAGTGTATGTAGATATTCAGGTGCTTAAGGTGTTAAGATCCTAACTGTAAACAAGGTTCAAGATAATCACTTAGCATTTGCTAAAGTCTGTTCAGCTCAAAGTTTGTGCTGTATAATTGGCAAGGTATGATACACAAGTATGATACATCACAATGTCACCTGTCCAATATTTTTAGATTACCATTTCTTCTTTGTTCCAGCTTGCCCTACAAAGTGCTTTCATCATGAATATGTATTGCTCCTGATCTTGTGACATTATTGAAAAAAAGCAAAGGATCAGGAGAAAGGTAAGAAGGGAGACATTTATTTAAAATTGAAATCAAACAACAGGCTGTGCTTTAAATCTTTTTAAAATGCAAGTACTGCAAAGCATGCAGGTTTAATTATTGTGTATCTGCGATTAAGTAACTTATCTGAAGTTACAAGCATTCATAAAGCTATGGAATATACTAGAATTTTTTTTAGCCATGCATGTCTGAAATACAGTGGTTTAGTTTCTTACTGGCTTTATCTTAACCTTGTTTTAGATATTTCAAAGTTCCTTTTTTTCAGTTGGTATTTTCATTAATAAACCATTATCTGTTTATTACGCACATAAAATAAATTTGATAAAATACGCTACTCTCAGTCCAACACAAATACAATGGATATCACAAGAACATATTAAAATTGCACCAACCATTCCAGTTGTCAAGTACTTTTAAGCAGCGATGCACAAACGTATGCTTATATACATACTTTAGGCAGATGCATTACGTGGCATAGGTCATTCCTACTTGCCTGAGACACAAGGGCAGTCGCCCGTTGCTACGCTAGTAAAAAGCATAAAACACAGAAGTGCTTCCTTTCCCCTGCCACCGTGCAGCACAGAGATAACTATGCCTGTACTGCCTGGGAAAGGCAACAAGTCAGAGCCCATGAAATTCCCCATAGTCTCAAGGAAAGAGCAACACGAGCCAGAGGCAGAGGGAGAAACGGTGGCACAGAGGAGGGGCGGAAAAAAAAGGACAGTGTCAGTTCAGGAGACAGGTAAAGGCACCAGAAAGGGGCAGAGCTTGGGCAAGGACCTTGAGGGCGATTTGAGCATTCCTAAGCAAGCTGCACAGTCTATGAATAACTTTGGCATATGTCAAAGCTCTTTCCTTTCTCCTGGAAATCACGTAAGCAGAACAACGGCAGAAACACGGACGTCAAGGTTGGTGCTTGCACCGATTCTCATTTGGCAAAGCACACAACCACCCCAGGGACAACAGAGAGGAATTAAGGGCTACAGCCACCCTCCTGTGGGTATTCTGCCCTTCTGCCTATTCCCTAATCCAGGCAAAGCAGTTTTCTTCCTTGCTTTTCCTTTTCACTTCCTCTGGATTTGGATGCAAGTGACAGTAGCTGATTTAATCACCAATGAAATACAGGGGATGATGTTTGTTATCAAGAAAACATTCTCTAAGAATTGGAAGCATTAATTTTGTGGTCAAACATTTTCATCTTAGTTCCCTGGTACCAGCAGCAGCTCCTAGATTCATCTTTCTTCCCGAGAAGTTGTGACAATTCCTTTAACTCCAAATTTTCCACACCTTCTCATAAACAAAACTCTTTATATAAAACTTCCACAGTCTCTTCTTCCAGAGTCCCTTCAGCTTGCAAAGACAACTCAGTATGTTTCATAAAAGTTAATCTACGTGACTGTGTTTTCCTTTGATGATTTAGGATTTTTACTGTGTGGGTGAGCCAAAGCCTCATTTTTTTTTAAAGGTTCAAATATTCAATACTAAACAGTTTGGCCTACTCTGCTTCTGTTCACACCAAACATCAGGGCTCAGCTTTCTCTAGACAGCACTACTGACAAAATCCTCGTGAATGAAATGTAGATCCTTTTGCTTGTACAGTATGTTAAATATGCAGCTACTCAGGCTGAAGGAAGTTCTTTAACTTGCAGAAGTGAGTCCAGATGGAAAAGACTGAAAATACACTGTTCTCGTCATGTGAACTTCTGTATTCTTAAAACTTAAAAAACAAACAAACAAACAAAAACAAAACCCCCAACCCAATATTATAGATCCTTTGGATCTATGCTGATTTATCTCGGGCTTTACACTGGGACACATTTGAAAACCACTCAAAAGGCATAGTTGAGAGCAAATAGCCACATTTTAGGCAGGGGAAGCTAAGAGTTTTAATCATTAACCTTTATATGAGTGACACACATTCCGTGTTAACGGACAACTCATCTAAACGCTCTGCATGATGTAATTCGGTGAAGTGATCATCTCTTATAGCCAACAGCGGTACCAGCTCACAGCAAATATAAAAGAGTCAGTATGAGTGGCAAACTGTTGGCAGGTGAGTTTTAATGCCAGTCAAAATAACCAAGTAGACAAAAGGTCTTCCATCTACTGAAATCCTCAGTGTTCTAGTTTATGGAAACTCCGCTCTGTTTCCCCATAACTTGTAACCACATAGGAAAAACCACCATAATCCTAAACTATCACCTACAGGAAGAAAAAAGGCCAGTTTAATGTTAGTAGAAGGCAGACCATTTCAAGGAAAGGTGTCCACCACTTGCACTGTCCCAAAGAAGACATCCGGTCTCCTTATTTTGGAAATTACACTTAAGTTAGGTAGGTCACTTTAGTAAGGATATTCTCAGAAAATTGTAGATTATTATACTACCCACAATCCTGGCACTTTCTTAGTAATTAGTATTATTCCATAATGTTTCCATATAATTCTGACCCAACAAAATAGATGTTTTCTTTCTTGTCCTCCTTGAAAACTAGAATGTGATTAAAATAAATAAATAAAATTATCACAACTGTTAATCACTTACAATTCTTACTTCCACATTAGGAGAATCTATTTGCTTGCCTGCCTCCCACTTGTATTTTTTACAAATTACTTTTAATAAAATATTAAATTAGCTTCTCCCATTTTCTAATTTAGCAAAGAGTTTGTTACAGTGAAGCCTTAAAGCAATGAGTATCAACTTTCACTGAGCTAAATAAAGAAACCAGAGTAAATTTGGTTGTATGTTTACATTTTTTCCCCAAGAGCTACTGCTGAGGTTTGGCAAAAGGTCATGATCCAAGGCATGCCAAACAGCAGCCCAGCCTGGGCCACACACATGCACACATGCACACATACCATGCAAGTGATTTTATCATCAACCAAAAGTAAGAGAAAAGGGAAAGAACCCCAGTATCATAATATTGAATGACCACAGCGTGACCCAGTTAAAGTCCAAAAAGAAAACATTTTCTAACTAACAGTTATGGTTTTGCATCATTTCTGATGCAGCACTCTAAGGTTAAACTATCTATTCTGAATCTGAATGACGTGTCATTAGTGGTGTGGGTGTATATATCTAGTGGCGTGACCCGAAAATAAATCAAAACCAAGTGCCTTGAACAAGTACAGATAAATGCAAGCTACATGAAGTTAGCTGTAGTCGTAACTGCAGCACTTCTATCACTGCGGCACAGCTGCACAAAAAATAAAATACTACAGTATTTATTTAAATGTTTCCCCTAATTTTATTACAGTTGCTAGATATAACTGCTACATGGAACTCTGATCTCACTGAGACCCGAATAGGTAAAAGAACAATACAGAATGGACCGTGTTATTGTGAAAAACCAGTCTCAGATGGTTACAGTAAGTTAACAGACGAGAATTTCCTTTCCGCTTAAAAGTCTGAACTTACATAAATTACATACAATAACCATTAAGCACTGTCTTCCTACGTGTATGTATATGCAAATAATAGTCCCACAGGTGAAAACACTCGAGGATTCTTTCACTAAGTATCACAAGCTGCTGGGAGTTTACCATCTTACACATTAATCTTTGAACTAACTTTTACTTACTAAAGACATTTAAGAGGAGTTACCTCAACAAAAAAAGCCGACTTAAGGAGGGGAAATCTGTGTTTGAAATATTCACTTCCTGATGGCTTAGCTGAGAGGTAAATGAAACAAGAGGAAGAGGCTGCTAATGGGACTTTACAAGAACATTTAATAGCTACTCCAGGCCTCTCAGCTATTAGACATCTTCTGTGGCCAAATCCCTGATTATCTAAATGTGTTCTTGAGATACTTGATGCTTCAAGTTCACAGTACACACTTACACAGAATAAAACATAGTGGGGAAAAAAAATCGCTAATATATACACAGTCCATTAACAAAAGAATAAATTTATGTTAAACTATGTTCTGACATTTTGGGTATTTTGTACCAACGTCTATGCCTTCAGACACTGCAGATTCTTCCCCCAACTTACAGTATATGTACTGTAGATATTTTGAACACATATTCATAGCAAGAATGTTCAACTAATTCCAGCGCTTCGTTCAAATTCCTGACATCAATACATCTTTCATAAAAAATTATAGGTTGTACCAAGAAGACATCTGTGTTTAGAAAGCTGTCATTATGGTGCAGTAAACTTTCCAAAAAAGCTCTAAGAAGAGCAACCAGTTGTTGAGCAGATGCCAAATACCAGTGAAATATGACTGACTTTCCACATTTTGCATATTACTATGAAACAACAACTGCCAAAAAAAAAAAAAAGTCACATCTTCCACTTCTTTCTCATGCAAAATATTCCAGATAAACTAAATGGCACCTTTGCCCAAGAAATGATGAAAAAAGAAATGCAGACTTGGGACCCTTGAAGAAGATTCACTTTTAAAACATCATTATGATCACGGTGGCCAACATTTAGCACCTATCCTGCAGTCACAGTAGCAACTGTCGGGGTTGGCAGTCCTGGGTACAGGAACAAAGAACTAAGATGACATTGGTAAAATTTGTTTGAAGACGTTTCAAACGCACCCATCTGTACAGTATGTATCAGGAGCCAATGATTCATTATTACACTTTGATGGCCTGGATATTATTAAAACTTATTTTCACCTCCATTGTTGGTGAACGCATTGTCGGTCACACACCGTAGACTGGAAAACAAGCAGGTTAAGCAATATCCATTATTTGGTATCATCAATAACTAAAGCTTTCCCATGAAATTCCAGAGCTCTTTGGTGGTTTTTTTTTATGATGAGAGTAGATATTTAATCTACTTTCCAGAATCAGAAAAGTTATGATTGCATTGCAGTGAAGTTTCAAGACATAAGGATAAATCTTTTTTTTAGATTATTCACACAAAATAATAAACATAAACATGCACATAAACATGGCCAATAATTGTCCAATAATGGTCTGCCTTTGTAGACACGGAGGCTACAGGTCTTTTGCTTGTTCAGCATTTTGGTGCATGATGATTATGCATTTTCCTTTAATTTTCTTTTTTAATCCAAGCCATTACTGGTTGGATTACCTAAAACAATAGACCCTAAGGACTGGACAAAAAAAATAACTGCTGCCCGTTCAAGGTACTAATGAATGATCGGAAGTTTCAAACCAGTAACTTGATGCCAATAACGACATATAGAACAACAGAAAGGTCATCACGTTTTTGTTTTTCAATTTAAGGACGATGATTCATTCACATCAAATGTGCTGTGAGAATTGGGCAGTTATTCATTATTTAGGAACATGCCTAAAAATATTAAACAAAGTGCCAATAACGGCAGCTGAAACAAAACAGACACAGGCTTTATGGCAGTTTGCTTGCTCAAAGTATCCCACAGAATATTACAATGTATTTCATTTTAATGATAATAATCATAGAGCAAGAATATAAGTCTCAGAGTATTTTAATTGAAGGAGCTGTACGTCAAATAAGGAAAAGTGAGTAAAAAGCTTGTAAAACAGAAGAGACTTTTGCTGCAAATTTATTGTTGATACATTTTTCTACATGTACATATTAGAAAATAAGATTTTAAAAGATTAATTTATCCAGTATAAACTCTAGTTTCATTCTAAATATAGCATCAATGAATCAGAATCTGGGATGAGGCTGCAAAGACGTTTGGTACCTGCTTTTTCTTTAACATTTTCTTATTGATAGCTCAAAATGAAATGTATTTTCTAATAAAGAAAAATCACCTATATTTTCCAGTTTCATTTTCTTTGGCCTGTTATCAAGAAGAAA
Organism: Phaethon lepturus; assembly: GCF_000687285.1. Lineage (NCBI taxonomy): Eukaryota > Metazoa > Chordata > Aves > Phaethontiformes > Phaethontidae > Phaethon > Phaethon lepturus. The sequence goes on from NW_010524151.1 coordinate 24,066, forward strand.
AAAATTCTGCAAAATACTCAAATTCCAAACACACCCCACTGTTCCTATGTACGTTTTCTGTGCCTGGAAAATGCCACAAAATCGGAGATATATGGCAAGGTCATGTTAAGTCTGAAAGTTATTGGCTATATAGGTGCAAAAGCACATGCTTGGCAGTGGTAACTTGGGGAGTCTAGACAGAGCGGCTGTGCTGCCCAGCAGAAGGAGTCCCGTGCATCAGTTCGGTGGGGCTAAAACAAGACTGAAAGGTCAGAAGCAGTAAATACCGAGGGAAGCAAATAAAGTGGATTTCAGTCTCCACAGCTTTGCAGGCAGCTCTGCAGTGTCAGCAGAGGACACCTCAGTGAGTGCTGGCAGTCGTGCCCTGGTGTACAGTTATAGATCTGGCACAATGTTGACTACAGTAGTAGAGCTTGTGTCTATCCATAGCTATGTAGAGACACGATGAGCACAGAAACCTTCGGTGGCTGAAAAGAGACAGAGGCTTCCTTAATTTCTACACCCACTGGAACTTGTCTGTGTGTTTGTGCCTAGAAGGCAGTTCAGCATGGGTTAGGTTCTTGACACGTGCTCCTCTCCTTTTGAAAAAAGGCTAACCATTGGGGAAAAAGAACAACAACAAAAAAAATCAGTTCCGAGCAGAATTCCAACCTGTGAGAAAATTGTTTGCAAAGAAAGTGAAAAAGTAGGGAAAAGTATTTTCAACATTTTTGGGTTTTTTTAAGTGAAGTGCACAGACTAAACAAAATGTAAAACAGACACTTAGAAAGTGAGTAAGAAGTACTGTCTACTGAGAAAGGTTTAAACTCCAGTGGAGAAATTGTTATTCCACATTCTGAGACTGCATTTGCCTGATTCAGATTTCCAGCAATGTGTATTCAACATTGCTGATCAAATTTCAAACTCTGGAATGACAGTTTAACAGCATAATTACAATTTTGAAAATGAAATATTGGAAATTTATCCAGTATTTTCAGAAGTGCATCTGATTTTATTTTCCATAATAAAATAGGGACACTTGCATTTTTACACTAAATTATCAGAGGCATCAGGGTAATGAAAACGTGTTTTATTAGCCATGAGAGCCATAAAATACACAAACCATTGTATCATGGAATGGTGGTGTTTTCTGTTTGTTTGGTTGTTTTTTTTAAAGAAAATGTTTGATTCTTTTTCTGTTACTAAATCAATATTAACTTGGAAGAATACAAACAATTCTATACTGAATTTCAATTTGAACTTCAGAGAAATATATTCTTCCATGGCTTAAAACATCCAAAGAAAAGAAGAAAGAATTCCACCCTGAGTTGTAAAGGAAAGATAAGCACCTGCAGATGGCCCATAGATTAGCTTAGAGTAGTTCTGAGCCAAAAATAAGATAGTTTACTGCTCAGTGTAAATCAATAAAATAAAAATAATCTTCCCTATAATGTTTATTTTATCGTAGAGTTTTCATAAGACAGAAGTAGAACACTTCTAAAAATAAGGTGATTCAATTATAAAATGTCAAGGAGGGACTCCATCTTTCTGCCTGCTCACTACTTAGTATATTTCTATGCAATCTCATTAAAAGAGTACGAATCTTAATCAACAATATAACAAAGAATATAATCACTGATTATATTCCGAATCCTGAGGGACCTGCAGTCATTATTTAGCTCATGATGGGAGATGGATAGGACAACACTGCAATAACCTTCACCCATCTCCAGGAGCAAAAACACTCAAAGCCATTCTTCTCGTTTACCTGGGAATATGGCAATGCCCAGATAGATTCCAGCATCACCTACAGCAGGAAGCCTTTTCCAGATAAGGAGGGGAAAAAATTAAAAATAGAGACAATTTGAACATTTAATCAGCCAATGTTAAAGGGAAATCCTGTCAATTTAAACTGTCAAAGAAGAAGGGGCTTAAGGATAACAGGGTAGAATCATCTATAAGTAGTTCAGCTCAGAGGAATTAAATCTTGGTGAAAAACTGGTCTGTGAATCCTTCCCCGGAAGCCTCTGTTTTATATAAACTGGGGCTTTGGTAATAACTTAGATACATTTAAGTAATTTAAAAACCAGCCACGTGTGCCAATAAGAAGGCATGCAGAATTGTCATCTTCTGCAGAAATCAGGGTTAATGAGTATCCTCTTCAATGACTCTGAAGAACATCCTTGAGTATTTTCACTGCACGGTTTTTACATTTGCACTTTTCTGCAGGTACTTGCAGAAATTTAAAAATACTTTCTGCTAAAATTTCATATGAACTACAGATGAATGATAGAGCAAACTAGAAGGCTGAAAAGACCAGAGGATTTATAAGAACGTACAATCTCTACACATTCTTTAAGCTCACCGCCATATACTTGATCTGCTATACAATGCACATGTTGTGAGATTTTAAAGTAAAAATTATTTTAAACAAATTATATTTCTTCTACCTCAGAAGTGCCAGACTCTTATTAATTTCAAGCCAAAATCTCTCCTATTAAAAATAATAAGTTGGAACATACTTTAAAACTTGTCCTTTGTGGTCCCACTTGAAATGTTCTTTTTCAATTATTTCCATGCTTTGTTGGTTTTTTCCTAATGTTTCAGACAAAATTACAGTTTTTTAAAATAAATTTTCTTTTGTTTATTTAAAGGTCTCAGTTATTCAGCTCTAGAATATGCAAAGATTATTAAAAAACCCAAAAAAATCAACACAGCCATAACAACACATAAGAGTAGCTGGGTCCACAGGAACACCCACAGGTCTTCAAGCCCTGAAAGTATACCAAAAAATGGAGGAAACAGGAAAGGAAGCACAAACAAAGGATGCGGGGAAAGGAGGAGTATGTTATTGTTGGAGATAATTATTGCTGAACACTGCTAGTTAGATATGTTTCCTTCAGCTAGAGATCACTTCCTTTTCTATCCTTCTCACCACACAGAGTAATGAAACTTCTTTCCCCGGCTTGTTTTTTCATACCTTCCTACTTGACATCTCTTGTCCTCCCTTCTTCACACGGCCCCTCAGAAACGATGCTTTGTTTCCACAGTCTTCCTACGTACGGCCAGGGACCCGGCTGTTCTCTCCCACAAATAATTCAATTCGTCAAAACCTCATTCAGGCATGAAGGGGCTAGGAAAGCCCTCAGGTGCTTTGGGGAGCCACAGCCCAATTTCCCCGCTCGCTGCCTAGCCAGCTGTGCCACGCTGGCTTCCCAACAGGTTATTTCATTTGCAGCTAGTCGTGGAAGTGAATTAGGGACTCTATTTCTCAGTAGAGCACACATGCCATATTGAGAATAAAAGCATATAGACAGGGCATTAATCAGCAATGGATACCTCATTTTAAAGCTCAGAATCACGCCCATCTACGATAAATCCTAATACAACTATTTTCCTACCAAAGAACCTGTTAATACCTTCCAGTGCTGCCAGAGCTAGAAGTATTAAGGAAGAAACTTTGGTGTCAGCAAAGGTGCTTTATGGTGCCTGTTTTAACACATGTATTTATAAATCTGCACATGATAACATCTTCTTAAAGGATGACACCATCTGACACAAATCATGTGTTATCTTAATGACATCACTATATAAACCGTCAGATGAGTATATCATACAGCTGAGATGGCTTGACGGCACATCAGACTAAATGAACTATTTGTGGTCCTAATGGGAAACAGGAGTCTAGACACTCATAAATTCAATTAAGTGACTTCCTGAAATACAGCTAAACTTCACATCACATAAATTTAAAAAAAAAAAAGAGAAAAAAAGTCCATGATTTAAATATCTCTATAATTTACAAGTTAGTTTATTTTATATTCCTGTCATTTATGACTGCTAATATTGACTTTTTATGTAGAAAACCTTATATATTTTTTCTAATGTGTAATGCCCTGATAAATCTATTCATGACTGTGCTATAGCGAAAATAATCTTAGCGTCTGATCAACCAGTTTGTTCAACTATACAAGTAATAATTTATATCGCAGCAAAATGGTGGTGACTTAACAGCAAGTGTCCAGGCAAAATTCCTAAGAAACACTGCAAAGTATTTTAACACACCTGCATTTTAAGTGGTGTATAAAAATAATTCCTTATAATAATAACTCTTACAGCTAATAAATGTATCTAGACTATTAGACTATTCGAGGTTAGGAATACAGCTACAGCTGACCCTGAGGAACTGGCATTGTATTTAATTGTACAGGTGCTCTGCACTGACTGACGACACAGGAAAGACACTTTTCATTCTAACTTGACAGCAAATGTAATCTGCAAATTATGACCTTTCATTCCTGCCTACAGTTGTCTAATACAACGTACTGTCACCCCGTTTCTAAAAAATTCACTCACTTTCAACCAGTCGTGATTTTCCCTATGTTTATTTCCCTTTGCTTACATTGGTATCCACTGAATTTTAAGCAGAAATTCCTGGCTTTTGTTATGTTCTGCACATTTTGTACTCAGGCAACAACAACTGTAATAATTTTGAAGATGTTTTACCATTAAAATATTTCCTTGGGGTTATATATAATAAAAATATGTATGTTATATTCATTCCTCCCACTTTGAAACATTTTTATCTTTTACACCTAAAAGATACATACAGTATGTTTTAAACAGTGATGAATCCAGTACCTACTCATAAAACACATCACAGCCCTAGACTGTGATCTAAATGCTTTTAAGCTAAAAATAAAAAAGGTTCTTAATATTTTTATTCAGTAAAATGAATTATTGAATTGCAGACTATGGCCATCACTTACAAACATTGTTCTTACTAAACAAATGTAATACCCTTAATCTTTTCTATACTCCTGTTATGAACTGTTTAGATACCAGGATAATTAATGTAATATAAATGACTATATAAAGGGAAAAATATCTTGATTATATGAGAGACATAAGGAGTACAAAGATAATGACCATTGCTCCAGTAAAATATGAGGGCATGGATAACTTTTCCAAGTATTTCCATTATACACTACATCCAATATTAATAATTATTTAAGTACTGATCAAGTCAAATTAGACCTTGTATTCCAAATGCCTCCTGCACCTCTTCATGACAGAAATTTTCACAGATGAGATTTTACTAGTCCTTCATAAACTAAGCTTTATATTACCGTACATCAGTAGCACTACACTTCTCTTACTCTTTCAAAATCTCAAGTAACATGACCTACAGAACAACATCCATCTATGGAAAATTTAGAAAGTGCTGTAATATGTATTATTTTATGTTGATTTAATTACAAAATTATGTTCGTTTATTTGAAAAATATTTACCATTTAGTATGCAGTTTGCATTGCAGTACATAAACCTCTCAGCTGATCTTCTGCAAAAGCATCTCTCCTCCACAGTTACTTGACTTGTTGAGAAAACAAAACCTGACCCTGGACCCTGCTGTGTCTCTCCTTCAAAAATGCTAAAATATTTCTTCCTTTAGGAGAGATTTATTAATGGGGAAACAATGCCATTTCAAACAAGCATTTCCTTTCTGTGTTGCCATTTTTTTTCAAGCGATCTCAAAACTTCTCAGCTGAAACCCAAGTAACAACTCTGTGCTTCATGCTGATTTCAATCCTAGGTAATTGTGGATTAAAGTTCACTATAACTATTTGTGAATTACCAGAATCTGACCTTTTTATTAAAAGATGACTGGGAATCTCCCTAACAGATGGCCTAATGTGAAACTAGTTTATCAGGGAGCAGGTCACTGTTTGACTTTTCTAAGGTCAATAACCAAATTTTGAATTAATCCTGAGAAGTCTGAAAATAATTCCGCTCAACAGATCAGCAACAATTGCCAATAAATAATGCATATGTTGTTCTAGAGACTCTCCGTTTTGTAGGTCGTTTTCATTTAGCCAATATTGAGACATTAAAAAATCAGTTATATTTATACAAGCGGTATCAGTGTAGAATTCTGGGACACAGCCAGTCACAAACTTTTCTGAAATAAAAAGCAGGACTGGATAATCTCTTCTTCAAATCAATTGACCTGAATGGCAGAAATAATTTTCAACACTTTTAAATACTCAAAGCATATGAAACTCAGAAATTACTTAAGGTCTAGCAGAACCACAGTAATATATACTGGCCACCCAAAGCATGATGGGGAAAGCGTTGGCCCAGGTCCAAAAAAGCACTTAGGCCATCTACAGTGCAACTTAAGTGGAACACAGGTACTAAGTCCCAGCGTGCAATTCACAGCCTCCTCTTCACCTCTTACATGTCCGAATGGCTGCAAATATCTTAGTCCACTTTTCAAGTTCCCGAAGTGCAGAAGCGGTGCTGGGCCTCCCAAACACCTCGGAGCTGGCCTCATGCAAAAGCTCTCTCGGGATTTGCAGGCAAGAGCTGCCCACACCGCCGCTCTCGGGGGCCAGGCGGGCTAAGGTGACGCACTCAGCAACCCACACAAGCAAAGCCCAGCCCAGCATCCCAGAGACTGGCGAAGGGGTGAGGAAGTGTTGCCACCCATCTTTTCTATGACAACCTGGCGATTAGAGCTGGGGAAATGAAAGACACCGTTTCAGTGCCATCCTCGCCCAGAAGGGATGTATACCTACAGTTAAAACACACAGGACCTGAAGAAACAGGCGGGAGCCTCTGTTCCCTAAAACAGTATTTTTCCGTGTTTTGTCAAATGAATGTTTATAGCCAAACCCATTTTCTCCTTGTTGATGAAATACCCTTGGCACTTGACCGCTTCTGGTTTTTTTCTTCCTGGACCCATAAATCTTAAATACTTGACTGTGTATTGGCACAACTTGACTTCAGCCAGACCTACACCCCAGTTAAAGCCTTTCCCACAGGGGTAGCAAATGTGTGATGAAGAGGCTGAGGCTGAAGAGGCTGAACCTGAGTCCTTCTCTTCCCAAGCAGACACTCCAGCCAGTAGGCTACTATATAACGAATAAAAGCACAATTACCTTCTTCTATGACCAGGTTTCAAAGGAAAATATGGAGTCAGTTATGCCTATAAAGAGGAATGGCTTTCAGAAGAAGTGTTAGTTTGCAAATCCCAGTCCCACAAAGGCTTCTAACTTAGGGCTGTGCAGGAAGAAATCACGTCAGGCTTCAGCATTTCTGTAAGCCACTCTGTTTAGTCCCTCAGCATGATGGCTGGTTTGGATCCTCTTCTTACACACCTAATTCTCTCTGTGCGCTGTATAAAGAGCTTAGGCCTCCAAAGAATAGATGAGCGTCATATTTTGAAAGCTAAATATCTGTGCTACACATGACAGTGCTGCAAAACACTAAGTCTGCTACAGCTTGTTGCTGATGGAAGCCTAACTGACTTCCGCAGCTAGCAAGCTAAGTTTTCTGTTTAAGGGCTGTGTGTATTATTTACTACCCATTTGCCTGGGGTTTGGTTTGGTTTTAACTGTTTTCAGAGGGCTTCAAAATAGGCCAAGACTAGAATCAACCTTCTCTTCAATCCAGCAAGCAAAAACCAAACAAGACAGTAGTAGCAACCCAGAGCAGAGAGCAATAATTAATGCGACACGTGCTCCCTTCCAACGCAGAGAGCTAAGGTATGCATTTGGGATTGCAACTCACATCTCTAGGAAGTAACGGTAGCGTGCAACAGCCCTAAGAAACACTGCAGGCAATACTTTGAAAGCAAATCATTCTTTCCAATTTCAAAAAGACGTGGAGCATAAGGCTAAATATGATTTTGCATTTCCTTTCCCACATAGAGTATTTTAAAAGAGGTTAGTTCTGGAGAACATTGTTTTTCTGTGGAACAATATACACTGTGCACATACTCCACTCTTATCCTTTCCCCTCCACTGATAAGTGGTGGGAAAGGGCAACTCAGAAAAAATGTCATCCCGTATCTGTCTCCCACTCAGCACACACTAACCCAATTCTCCAAAATCTCATCACAGTGTTACAGCTCATTAAATTCAGCTGAACGATGAGAACTGAGCTGCCCCACTAAATGTGCACAGTTTGTGTTTACCAGCAAGAACACTGTATGTAGTGTTGCTTACAACATACCCCATAATACGGAAGCATTCTTGTTGGCAGCTTCGACAATTTATCTATTCATATCAAAGTGAAACAGAGGCTGCTTTAAAACTGTTGCTCCTTGTCCTAATGGGAAAAGAAGAATATTAAAAACTATCACAGTGAAATCTCTGTTGCCATCAAAAGGTCGTTGATTCAACAGACAAACAACCTAATGTTAATGATTTAACAAAACATTTTTCACACAGATTACATGCTCATCCATCAATATATAATATTTTTCACATCAAGAAAATAAAGATAATTTCCTTTTAAAATGCCAACCACAAAGAATTGTGTGCAAAAAAGATACAAGCTCAAGTGATTATTTTTTACTTGAAGAATTTAATTAAAAAGACAATTAAAAAAGTGTTGCCGCTGTTTGGAAGTAGACTCATTAACAGTAGAACTGTCCTTATAAGAGAACAGTGTTCTTGTACAATTCGTTCAGCAGCCTCTTCATTTGAACAGAGCTATATGCCGGCAAACATATAGGCCTGGATTTCTTCACTCCCTTGTCTCTTTTTTGAGTATGTACATGCATGAGGGAGAGAGGCTGATCTTGACTTCATGGAAGTAAGCAGGCCACCACATTCCTGCCACATAGTGTATGAAAGAAAATAAACATTATTTCAACTATTCTAAATGTAAGAGAAATTAAAGTCACACAATAACCAAAAGAGTAAAAAGCACTTAAGACTGCTTAACTTACTTTGAAAATAAGTTTCTCAGCTAAAGAAAAGTTTGTCAAGAATATCTTGATTCTGAAATTGTCAGCATAATATAAAAAAGCGTATGCACATATCTGTTATTGTACATACAGAACTACAAAATGAGAAGCTTATCTCTCTTTTTAACTGGAAGCCTCAAAACAAAATATCCCTCAAATTTTCTGAAAATTAAAAAAAAAATTACAAATGTGTGTTAATAACATCATAACCTCAAATGAAAGCTCCATATTATTTTAACATTGCATTGACAGTATCCTGCACTTTTCTGATAATTTATTATATTGTTTTCAAGAAATTAAAATGTAAATGCTTTATCAAAACACATAAAGTCAACAAGTGAAAGTGATAATGGAAATGTTCTTATGCAGGCTTCAGAAACACTTTGCAGATAAAAAAGTCAAAATCTACAAGTTAAAATCCAGAAAAAACCATCATCAGAAAAATCTAGCAGTTTTAGTTGCAACCATGTATGTATTTCTCCATAATTGATGATGACAATGCACTTATTTATTAGTATGAAATATAAGATTTAACTAATAATTTTATTGCTTTTAAGTGCTGGGTTGGTGACTGCTGCTATTAAAAAGTTGTGAGTGTTGAAAATATTGACAGTTAGATGACGTTGTTCTTTTTTGTTTTGTTTTAAATGAAGGCTCCTCTCATGTAGAGCTAAATATAGATAGTAATTCTAACTTTGAATCTATGTAACGTACGGGTGACTGATCAAAAAAAAAATTATATAGGTGGTATAAATTTAAAATAATCCCCTGTCACACTACCTACAAGAACAGAGCAACAGAATTGGGTAATTCAAAAAAGTGATTTCCATACACCAGTAGACTCGGAGAGTATGAACTGAACTGTGCATGAACTTCAGTGCAGAATTCAAATTGCCTCTTGGAAAGATATTAGAAATAACCCAATTCTACCTGTGATTTATTTCCCACTTTAATGATTTGATTTTCTTCAGTGTGAGAGTTTTTCAGGAGGCATAATACTTCAATTCATCTAGAAACTTTTGTCAACATTTGAAGTTGTTACTCTTGACTTACCAACAGATCAGGGTAGTACTAGTCCTGTACAAGTTAACCATCTAAGATCACAGGACTAGACATGACTAAGCACTGCTACATTCTACCAAGCTGATAAATTTGGCCATTTACATATTAAATGAAATACAGAGGCTAATATTCAGAATAAGTTCAGCATTTGCATCAATACCATTTGAACTGGAAATGTTCTTGTACTTTTGTATATTTTTGGCTCAATGACTTGTTACCAGGAACAACAAAAACAAAAGAAAATTCTTTATATTTATCTCCCAGAAGCCTCTGTAAGGTCCCAGTCAGGGCTGGAGCTCTTTTGTGCTGTGCAAACACATTTTTCCCCATTCTGGATATATATATATATATATAATGTCTGGACATAAGCTCACCCGTATACAATCATTTGCAGGATCAGCCACAGATGTTATGTTGCCTGTCCTAAAGAGATCAGAATAAAATTCATAGGAGTTTTGTCACCGACCTCCGAGAGACCAGAATGAAGTCAAAGAAACTCTTGTCTTACAACTGTTTCAAATACAACAGGAATACAAAGTAGCAGTTGAAACAAAACTTCAATAAAACATGATTTAAACAAATGAAAATGTCCCAGATTGCTCTGATGTTGGGGGAGTGTTCATTTTAAGCTAATTCTATAAACTGTGAGCATTTGCCTGGGCACAGGCTCCACATTATACTAATTCTACTAAAAAGCTCCTTCCCAACCAATTTGCTCGTTCTGACTTAGCTAATATATTTATGACACCAGTATTTAAGGATCTGCACAAGATTTATAGGCTACCACAGCATGAAGTCTTGCCTGTAAAGTCTTAATTACTTTCAGAAAAATGGGGAATGTGATGACCATGTTTATTGTTATAACCTTTTTTCTTTTAAACTAATCAAATACAGCTTAAAGGATTCACTGGAAAGACAAAATATTCATAAAAGCTCTACAAGACAGTAATTATGGAAGGAAGTATCAGAAATTTGCAGCTTTCCCAGTAGCAGCAAAAGCCCGTCCCATTTCTGAAAAAAACAAAAACCAAAACAAAAACTAAAAACCAAAACCTGGCATAGACCAACATTTCTGGCATTTATAAATGTCCGTAGCGTCACCCAGAAAACAGATAACTACTGTATAGTGTATTAAGATCCTTAGTCCAGCTGGTCCATTTTTTCTAAACTTTAAAAACCATTTCCAAAAATACAAAGCATTTCTAATGGATTTCAATGGTCTCTTTCTTCTTTTACATAAAATCACTCAGAAGAAGGATGTTTTCTTAAAAACAATCTGCTATCCAGGTCCACCCTCCCAGGCATGTCCCTTGGAGCCGTTCCCAAACTATTCCCAAAGCACTAGCGTTTCAGCAATTGGAATGACAACTTCTTTTTAATTGTTTGAGATCCTGCAGGCTTCTATCTGAGAACAAAGCGTGCACATAAAGCACATTCTATGGCCACGATTCAAGTTCTTTTGAAAATAAATGATATATTGAAACAATGCTACGTTATATAAAGCAGCCTATCTGACACTGGATGCTCAGCATTACACCAAATTGCAGCCAAGTTCGTTTCCCAGCCATGCAATTGGACATACTAGAAGTGCAATAAAACTTACATAAAGCAACTTTTTCATTATGTGAAACATAAAGCATTTGGTTGAAGTTTGAAGGGACTTTACCATGAAGAAGAAAAGATTAAGTCTGTTTAGCAACGGACAAATAAAATAATGAATCCAACACAAAAGTCTATCTGATAGTTGGTAGCGATGCATTTTAATACGACAAGAACAAGGAGTATCTAATGAAGTTCAAAAGTAATATATTTAAAGCTGACAGAAGGAAGTACTCTAACAGAATATGTAATTAACCTACAGTCTCATTACCGAAACATATCACTGAGGTCAAGAGCTTAGTAGGATTCACTAAAAGTATTGGGAATTATATGCCTAATGAGGACGTTCACATACACATCAGACAGGATTTCTAAGGACACGGTATAAAAAGAGAAAGTTTCTTTTATGGAATGGCGATTCTTTAATTGCATTTTCTGAAGATTTTATCATCTTTTTATACATCTGAGCTGAAATCCTGACTCAACAGCACGGGTAATGGAGCCACTAAATTTAGTGGAGTAGGATGCTAATCTCTGGCACTGGCAAGGGGCAAAATTTTGGAGAAATTGCACAAGTATTCTGATTTACAGCATGATGATTTAAATTCTTCTAATTAAACCAGTAAAAGCCGTAATGTAAATACATTCAGAGCACTTTAAACCTGTTTAACTATGTGTAACTTTGTTAGTAAACTACAGAACTAAGCTAAGCAAATTTAAACACTCTCTAAATGAAGTTGTGTATTTATAAAGACACAGTATTTCTTCCACGTAGCCCTTCAAAAGCACTGAGGTACATTTCTTCCTCCATTTATCCCTTCTTCGTTCTTATATCTATCCATCTATCAGTTATTAGTACTTTTTACAGGCCAAATGGCTCAGCTATAATGTAAACTCGGTGATAATTGATTTTGTAATTTAAAGCAAGGGTTTGGGCCATTGTTCTTTTTTTTCTTTTTTCTCAGAGTTGGCATGCATTTTCCAGGCAATATAGAGAATATCACATTTATTAAATTAAGCTTTAGACTTTCAGAAGACTTTACAAAAGGTTATGTTTGTAATCTTCAGTGTTTATTTTACTATGAAACCAACACATTCAGCAATAAGTCAGATTTATTGTGAAAATAAACACATTAGGACCTTATAAATAGCTGTTAGAAAAGTTCCGTATGGTCTGCCAAAAGCCCCAAATGATTGGTTCATGAACTTTTCCTCCATATGCTCTAATGGCTTGAAAAAATTGTTTATTTTTGACTGGTTATGAATAGATGAGGATTATATTTCATTTACAGTCTCCATTAAAGTATCAGGCTTTAGAAAACTTCCAAACTTTTAAGAAACTCACATCAAAAAAAATAAACTGTTGACAGCAGATATACGTAATGGAATGGCAGAGTGGAGTGTTATTTTAAAGCTGCATTTACACAATGATTTTCTCAATTTACCTGAATGTACCCCCTAAAAAGAAAAAAATTAATCATTGTTCAAAGATACAACAAGACTTTAATGGTTTATCTAAATGCCTACAGCAATTGCTGCAGCAATTGTCTCTGCTTCATCAAGAAGCATCTTACATCGCCTTACGCTTGCAGCAAATACAATTTAAGGAGCGTAGGAGTCTTCTGGTGAGAGGCTGCAGGCGCATCTAGCTGCACATGATCCCTGCATCCTCCGGCACGCAACGCCCTCACACATCGGCTCCCCAGCAATGACAACACTTTCCCCAGTGTCAAGGAGTCAGCTCTGATTTCCAAATCACTCGGACCTTGTCAGATCTTTCCATCACGCAGTCTGCACACAGAGACCAAGCTGCTACCTCCTAAAACAGGGATGGAGAACTGTTCCTCTGAACGCAGCCATCTTGCTACAACTGTGCAGAAAGATCAAATTCCTCATCCTCAAAACTGCGAAAATAGCTCAATAGCTGCAAAACTGTGTCCCAGTGTTTCTGTGAGTATGAAACCACCTGTCACTACTTTAATAAAAAGCATATCTGGGTGCACACCATATCAGGGAAATGTTTCTTGGTAGTGCTAACTAATACGGTAATAAAAGGGAGGACCAGAAAACATTTTGATTTCATGAAAACTGGAGGTTCGGTATTATTTTTCTCATTCGACAACAGAAAAGGAAATCTGTTTCTCAGTGTTTTTGAAGGAAATAGGAGAGATGGAGAACAGCTGAGAGCCCAGCAGGCAGGACATGCCTTGTGACAGGGAAGGGCCACCGTTGCCCAGTGTGGAGCAAACACTTGAATCTAGCACTTCCCTGATCCCAGGCAAATGCCTTGTCAGTTTTAATTGGTAAAACTGTTCCTTTCCATATGTATAACATAAACACTATCTATCTGCATTGAACCGGTTCAACAGAAAACACTGCCAAGTCACTTACCTCAGGTACAGCAGCGAGTCCCAGTTATCCGCTGAAATTCCAGCCACCCCTCCAACTGAAAGCGTCATCCATGCATTTATACAAAAATTTTCAATTTTGAATTAGAGACAATACCCCCTCCCCCAGTTTTGAAAACAAATGTAGGACTCTAATGTTACCTGATACCCATCAGAAAGTAGATGACATTCCAACTATGGAAAAAAACATGCATCAGAGTTCCTCTTAAGTGAGCAGGATTATCTCCTCCTAAGGAAAAGGGTCTTTTTTTCTTTTTTTTCTTTTTAGTTACTTTAAGGTGCTACAGCAGATGTACCACATTTTGTATTACTTTCTGCTTGAATGAATAATGGAGACATGAGCACTTGTATAAACAAGGAAAGGTATTTAATGAACATATTGTACATACTAAAGAGGCTGCTTTCTGCTGGAAAAGTGTAGAATGCATTCTTCCAAGTGCATGAAAATCCCATATTAATGATGCATGAGTTTTCTATGAACTGGGCCAGGCATGAACTGTCAACTGCATTTAAAACACTGAATCAAACCTGATAATTGCTCATTTCAGTATTAAAAAAAATTCCAACCCATCCCAGAAAAAAGAAGATGTCTAAAATGATAGTATTATTTTTACCTAGTTTTTCATTAGAGATCATTTGTTTGTATTTCTATTTTGAAAATTCAAGCCGGCTGGTCCCAGATGAATGTGTTCCTCTAGAACTGCAATTTGTTTCATTGTGTTTTCATTCATTTTCATTCTCTTCATGAGCAACAGTGACATTTGCAAAACCAAAAGAAAAGGACAGGGTAGTTGGAACCTCGTATTTACAGCATATTTATAGCATTTGGCACACTGGACACAGTTTTCTGAAAGATATTATTAGATTTGTCAGCGAGTGTCCTGCTGCTTTTTCAGGACCCCGTTCAATCTACAAAGGCAAGTGCTGAGGCTTTTAATTCCTGGCTGCAGTCAGAGCCTCGAGTGAAGCACTTCAGCTTCCTACGCAATAGGAGCACAAGAACTACCAGACAGCACAAGACTGAAAGACCGTCCAGCCAAGAGTTCTGTATCCAGCTGTGGCCAGTAGTGGAAACTCATAATAAATGTTTATGAGGAACAGAGTGACACCTCCCTCATGTCCTCTCCCAGCTTTGAGCTGGACGCACCACATGTATTTCGTCATCATTTAGTCACTGAGAGGAGACAGCGGCATACAGGGATTACAGAGACAGCACGTTGACATGATGAAACAGAGCTGGCTGATGCAATGGGAGGTTGCTATGACTTCTCTTGTGGTTACTGGGAGGTCAGATGTATGGCAGCAAGGACAGTAGGGGAGAACTACACTGTCCAACTGAAATGGTCATCAGCATTTCAGACATCCCACATTGATTGAAGGTGTGCAAAGAACTTCTCCAGCTCTCAAGCACCAGGTTCATAGGTAAGGGAGGCTGTACCAGTTTTGAAGGCATTTTTTGCAACCTACTGGCATGGGCTACCAAAAACAGTGACATAAATTTGGCTCAGTAGTTTAAGACTATCATGTCAAACAGTGGGGGTTGTGTTGACAGATATTTGGGTGACAACGACTTGTGGATTTCAATTGTAATGAAAGGTGAGGAAATACTAGAATTCACAGTTGACACTCCCAAACTGCAAGAGTCTTCCAAAGTCTGGTCCCACGAGGTGCAAAATACTTTGGTTAATCAGCTATAATCCACTCATCATCATGCAAATTTCCCTTCACAGTGGACTGTGGGGAAGGTAATTCCCCATTCACAGCCTTAAATGCACAGCTTTCCTCAAAGGAAAGATGGTGACAGTGATGCTCTCTCCTTTCTAGTTTAGGAAACCCACACCTATTTCCAATATATAGGATCTCGTCATCAACCTTCCAAATGTTCTCCTCAACTAGGTATTTGGTATCCTTCTTATGGACTTTCTTAACCCCTGACATTGAAGTTTTCCACTTTAGAATTAAACTGTTATCATAGAATCACAGATTCTTTGTGCTGGAAGAGACCTTTACAGGTCATCTAGACCAAGCCCCCTGCAAGGAGCAGGAACATTTTCAATTAGATCAGGTTGCTCAGAGCCCCGTCCAACCTGACCTTGAATGTTTCCAGGGATGGCACATCTACCACCTCTCTGGGCAACATGGGCCAGTGTCTCACCACCCTCATTGTGAAAAATTTCTTCCTTATATCTAGTCTGAATCTACTCTCTTTTAGTTTCAAACCATCACCTCTTGTCCTACCACAACAGACCGTGCTAAAAAGTCTGTCCCATCTTTCTTATAAGCCCCCTTCAAGTACTGAAAGGCTGCAATAAGGTCTCCCCAGAGACTTCTCTTCTCCAGGCTGAACACCCCCGACTCTCTCTGCTTGTCCTCAAAGGAGAGGTGTTCCACCCCTCTGGTCATATTTGTGGCCCTCCTCTGGACCTGCTCCAACAGGTCCATGTTTTTCCCGTGCTGAGGGCTCCAGAGCTGGACACAGGACTCCAGGTGGGGTCTCATCAGAGTGGAGTAGAGGGGAAGAATCACCTCCCTCAACCTGCTGGCCATACTTCTTTTGATGCAGCCCAAGATACAGTTGGCCTTCTGGGCCGTGAGCGTACATTGCCCGCTCATGGCCAGCTTGTCATCCACCAGTACCCCCAAGTCCTTGTTGGCAGGGCTGCTCTTGATTCCCTCCTTCTCCAGCCTGTACTGATATCGGGGGTTGCCCCGACCCAGGTGCAGGACCCTGCACTTGGCCTTGTTGAACCTCATGAGGTTCACACAGGCCCATTCCTTGAGCTTGCCCAGGTCCCTCTGCATGGCATCCCATCCCTCATGCATGTCAACCGCACCACTGAGCTTGGTGTCATCTGCAAACTTGCTGAGGGTGCACTTGATCCCACTGTCTATGTCATTGATGAAGATATTAAACAGTACTGGTTCCAGTACGGACCCGTGAGGGACACCGCTTGTCACTGATCTCCATCTGGACATTGAGCCATTGACCATTACCCTCTGGGTGCGACCATCCAACCAATTCCTCATGCCCTGAACAGTCCACCCATGAAATCCATATCTCTCCAATTTAGAGAGAAGGACCCTTCATCAAATTAAAAAACAAAGTAGTCACAACTATATTGGTGATGCATCCAAAAGCCTTTCCTGACTTGCACACAACAACAAACTGAAGTTTTATAGTTTTAATTGCCTCTGTTATGCAAAAGAGAATCTCTAAAACCAGACAAAAAAGCTCAGAGATAACTCAGCAGTATTTCATTGCCTTTTTTTTTTTTTCAGCAAAACATGTGACAAGCACATTTACCTCACAGCAGATTCTCCACCAATTGGCTGAATAGCTACGTATTTCATTTTAAGTCTTAAAAGGAAGTTGTTACAGAATTTGTAATTTGTAAATTCTTTTGTAACCTGCCAAGATGTAGCTGCAGACAGTTGAAACTTCAAGATTAAAACTGGGTCTAATCTGCTGGTTCATAAAAAATGAAAAAACAAGAAAAATTTGCTAGATGGATATCCCCAAACCATACACGTAGCCTAATAAGAAAGCATCATCAAATATATTAGAATATATCACAGAAACTGCTATTGAATCTAACTGAAACTACAAAAATGGAAGATAAATAAAAATTGTTTGGACTTGTAAAAACTTTCTTAAGATGAGAAAATATTAACTAGCAGCTTGAGCAAACAGTTCAGGAAGGTGATAATTTGCCTTACCCATCAGATAAGACACTACGGAAAATATTTCATGGATGTTCTTAACTAAGTTGTATGTTTATGCAAGATAAAACACAAGTGAAAATACAAATCTCTAGACACAGGAGCTATAAATACATGATGTGGCTGACAAGTACTCAGGTATATACACTATTAAAATCTGGGTTTAATTCTTTTTTTTCTTTTTCCTCCTGAAGAGTCTGTTCAAATTCATCTGTTCAAACAAATCTCACAAAACCAAAAGCTCTTGTATCTCACTTCCAACAAACAGACAAGTTGGTAGGATAGAAAAGTCTTCGGATTAACATGTTGGTTTTGATGCTTGTACATAAACTTGCACACAGTTTGGGAAAATTTACCCTTACCTAATACAACACATGAAGAAACAAAAGCAACCAGAGACTTCAGTACAGCAATGCTCCCTTCATGATTTCTCTTGCACAGGACTTTTATGTTTCTTCCTAACCTCATTGTTCATTATTTGTGCACAGAGACTTGTGCATCTATTTTAAAATCCATAAATATGATTTATTTAAACATCAATCCTGTAACAGTTATTACCATGACCTAGAAATTAGAAGCAAATAAGTTCATCACAGTAATTAAAGGGCATCAAATGATCTTTGTTTAATTCAGATGTTTTATTGGAAAGAGTAGCTTCAGTGCCTCAGTCATGCAGCAGCAATGTCTAGGAAAAAAATTGCTGGAGGACAATTAATTAAACAGTTGTGAAGGGACAACATGACCTTTTACTTTCCAAGTATTTATAATTACTTTTTAAAAAGACTGAATAATAATCCCTATTATATACAAATATATAAAAAATATTATTAATTGTACATTCTTTATCATAACAGAATTAGCAGCAGAAATGCTCTGAATTTTATATTGTTGCCTTTCATAGCCAATTATGGGCTCTCAGCTGAGAGTGAGAGATGATCATCAGACTAAATCCAATTTCACAATGATAAAATTGATCCCATTAAAACAAACCTACTGGCACAAAAGGCAACTTTCATTGTTTCTTTCCAATCAGCCAGGAGGGAAAGTGGCCTCAATCTATTTCTACCTTAATCAATAAACACTTTAAATGGTATCCACTGTGTTCCTCTCAGATTTTAATCACCCTGAGACTAAAAGAAAGCCAGTAATTTTCTTTGCCCCACAGAGCTCTATGCCTTTTCTCTGCACCATCCACTTAGACCTCACCACCATCAGCATTAACCACATTTAAGTAAAATTGTTTATGCGCCTCAAAGTTTCATGTAAATAGTGAAAGTAGTAGACCTGTTCTGGTCAAACATACCAGTAACATCATAACAGATTTTGAACTTCAGCTAGTTAAGAGAGACTAAAAGCTAAATATTGATTGACAAGAAACTATTAAATCAAAATATTTTCATTGCCAACTTCTCATCTGTATGATCTCAGCAATCTTTAGTCATGCAACTATAAACAGTAATTCTGCTGTGCCCGAAACCTTCACAAGCTGCAGATACGGACTGTATCAGGACCAGAAAGTGGTTTACTCAGCTGCTCCCTTTAGCGGCCCTGCCTAGGGAAGAGCAATTTAAGGCTTGGACTTCTTTTCTAGAATATTACATGATCATGCAGTACATCTGAGTCATCTTAAGTCAGCAACAGTTAAACAACTGAACTCCACACTCCACATCACTTTCAAGAACCAACTGCCTGAAACAAAAGTCCACACTATCAAACGAATAGAACCGTTTCATATATTCACAACTTCTCAATTTTGCTTAAAAAAACAACCAGGCTATTCTACAATGTAAAACTGAAAATTTACATGGCAAGTTTGACATACATCTATTGAACAGATAGCTGGTGTTTTGACAGTAAAATTACTAAAAGGTACCAAAACCATTCAAAGTATCGTGGTTCCACGCATTTTGGTAGGCTTGCATAAAAGAGAGGGTTACACCCTGCAGACCTCTGAAATTTGCACAGATGTTCTTACTTCCTTCTATTTAACCGGGCCATGCCTATTACTTAGCAGAAAAGATAATTTGAGAGAAAGTATTTTCATGCCTTAATCACATTAGCTGAGTTCCAAATGAATTGCTACCTTTAGGCGTTACTTTTAGTCACAGACAAAATAGTTGCTTGGCTTTTCTTTCTTCTTTTTTTTAACATGATCCAATCATATGTATCTAAATATTAATTCATGAAGAAAATTCATAAATAATAAACAAAATACAAAGCAACTGATGTTAAATATTTTTTATAAATATATTTAAATCAGTACAAAGTTAAATATAAAAGTTTTAATAGCCAATAAAGAGTGGATATATGGCACATCTAATGTAATGTCTACTATTTCCACAGATATTGTGACACAGACAGATCACCCTATTCACAAGTATTTACAAATGTTATTGCTATTTTCTAACTCCATGGTGTTCCTCTGCTTTTCTGTGGACATAAGAATCTTCTATATTAGTGTACGTTTTAATAATGGAATGATTTTTTATATGCCCTTTTCTCATTAAAATGTCTCTATAATTTTAGACAGTAGATACTATTTCTTTGGTTCTCTGAACACTGACACAGCACACAGAGTTAATGGACACATTCAGGATTCTACTATAACTCTTAATCAAAATAAAACACTGGTGAAGGCTCCTCCATTAACTCCTGTTCAGCTGTGGCTGAACATGACTTAGACAAAGCCAAGACATCTGTGGCATTCAGCGCAGGAAGCAACACTGCCCTTCATCTTGACCTTTTTTATCTCTGCTGTATTTACAGAAGGAACAAATTTCAAACACAATTAATCTTTTAGTTTAGAAAAGCCAAAGGCAAATTTTAAACCATAAGTCTAAAATATGTAATATTGGTGAAATGGTGGTGAAAAAACTACTATTTAGTCAAGTTTTTAAGAAGCAGCAAATACAAAGCATGTTGCATAAAGTGCTGGAGTGTGCGCTTCATATTATCTGAAACCCAACATGCTGAAGGTTATTAAATCCAAGATGCAGAAAACATAACAATCTCATTTGGAAGGCTGCATACAGGGAAATTAGCAGCTGCAATTCAGTTTGTTTGAAAAGGTGCAGGCATACAATCATTACAAAAAAAGAAAGGAGTTAAATTCAAATTTCAAAAAGAGGAGAAGAAGAGAAGGAAGAGTTTTTTAAGTAGAAGAAGGTTAAGGAGAAGGTAAATAATTACCCAGGTAGCATCAGGTTGTCAACTGTGAACAAGTTAAATCAGTGAGATGCAAAAAGTCCCAACCACAGTCAAAAGATGAAAATTCAATAGCCTGAAATATTCTATACTGCCATGCAGCATAATGAATTTATTTCTGTCACTACCAGGAAATGGGATACAAAGTTGACATCAGGTGATGAAGGTCAGGAAACACAAATCAGTCTAATAGCACTTTTGTCATATTTTCCATATTACATACTATCAAGAATTATTTCCCACAGAGTTTTTCTTCTTTACTTTAACATTCCATGTATACACAATTTCCTGCCCAAAATGTAAAATTTTGCTTGACACAATGGAAAACATGGCATCTGCAACACCTCAATAATATTAATGTTAGTGAATGGCAAAAAACCAAAATGTTTCAAACTCTTTGAGTTATTGTAAATAGAGTATAGCTCCAGAATAAATTTATAACTCTGTTATAGGTTCAATGATAGCTGACCTCAATGCACATACCCGAGGCACATTGCCAGATTGAGTACCATATTTAAGGTCTGCTTCTACAAAATCTATTTCTCACTGACTACTCAGGGAATACATTTGATTGTTAAAAATTGCATAAAGAAGAAGAAAACAGAAAGCAAAGAAGAAACACACCTATTATTTTAGCCTGACAGTGTTCCTATCCAGAATATTCATTTGCCCAAAATCTTCAGATATCTGAGAGTGCACGTAACAGATCTGCCACTTCAGGGACACACTGAACCCAGCAGTGTTTGGCTTGCACAGAGGTCAGCATACGCCTGCAAATTTGACCCACTGGATTTACTGCACATACACAGATCAAAAACAAAGCACGTGCCCATCTAGTTCATGTATCCATATTTTTGCCTGAGGTTTTCCAGAAAAAAAATACAGAGCTATGCAATGTGGCTGTAGGAGTGCATCCTTCCCATACTGCTCGCTGAGGTTCTGGTCATTTCTTAAGTTTCCCATACAGCTGTCCAACCCCCAGTTATGACGTCTGTGGAAACGGTATTTGACATAACAATGACTATAACTACACTAAATACAGTAAAACTGTACTATAAATCTAAAAATATACTATAAACCAATCTTCATAAAATACTGAGTTTTACATAAAGGAAAAAAAACCATAAATCACTTCTTCCAGTTTTTAATGTTGACATTGATTTCACTTGTAAAAGCAATAATGACCATAAAACAGGATATATAAACTACTTATTGCATTGTCTTCTACTACCGCATCTTTTAAAAAGACTACTTTCATACAAATGCACATACGTTTATTTTTTTAAAGCAATCTTGTTAACTGGTCTCACAAGCATGTTCCAACACAAGGTTTTTAAGGGAGTAGTTAACTATGCATCTCCACTGCTTTCCTGTTGTGCGTGCATGCACACCACACAGAGAAAACTGCCCACAACCCTGTTCCTTAACTGGTAACCTACTTGCTCTTCTCACCTTTGGGTCAACTAAGAAAAAATTATAGCTAAACCATCATCATGAATATTCAAGACTAACCATGATCTTGCATTAATCAGGAAGAAGGAGCTTAATTGACAAAAATCTTACGAAAGTAGTTAAAATGGAAAGGCTAAAAGACAGAAACAACCATTTTCTCATTTCCTTAAACCTTCACAGTATTCATTTGAAGTAGTACTTTCCGGAAATCCAGGAAGCAGAACGTATCTTTTATGTTAAAAACAACATTTTCCATTATACATAAGACCCCAGACCAGTGAACAGGGTGATTGCTACACTGTCGCACTGTTTCATTATAATAGTGGGGAGCCTACCTTGGTGCCTGTTTTTCTATGTAGGCTTTTGAAAAACACTAATCATTTTCCCTAAATGACTTTTCTTTCTTAGAGACAGTTTTCTCAAGAGTTGGAAGTACATCAACATAGAAAAAGTTATTTCTTTAGGGAATAGAAGGTGGGGTTTTTTTCCCTTCCCAACAGCAAGGTAACATGACAGATTTCATAAACTGAGGAAATGAGTATAAAATTCAATCTGTTTTCCCATATAAAATACTATTAATGATATATTAACTTATGTCACCAAGACCATCTCAATAAACTTTCCAATTATATATTTGAAGTATTTTTTGAGATTTACATCATTAATACCAATGAAAATTAATGGGAATTCTACAATGTTCTTTAGCGCATCAACACAAGAACAATCCCCAAGGGAATTATTAAGGAGTACCTATATTTAGCGGTAATATAAAAGCGAATTATTAGAAAAAAGCTGGCACTTCAGCAGTCCTTATTAATACTAGAGGTTCACTTCCATTTTTCTTTAAAGCCCTTGCAAAAGAAAGACAAAGGATAATTGTTTTATTTGTTAACATGGCAGCTATAAATCTGATTTGGAATACATGATTCTAGTAAGGTTGGCTATAATCAAAACATAATCAGCAAAAGAACAGATGATATACAGTGCTTCAGTGAAGAATGCTTTCCTGTGGTTTGAGTATGGCTGGACTGGAAGAATCCTACAGCAACTTTAAGTAAAACTGAATATGCATTACATTTATCACCCTGTTAATGACTATAGAGAAAAAGGCACACGCTTGTTCAGGTCCGAGGTTCTGCTTAGAGACTTGTTCCTTCTTTCTCTTCCTCAATTTAGGAAAGAATCGGTTTTCCATTACTTCCAAATTAAATTTGACCAGTAAACCAACAGAATACTGGGAAAAAGATCCTGCAGTGCAAAATCTATCCAAAGTGGTAACTTCAACAACATGTGAAGTGATACTAGCAGATTTTCCCCATTTTCCAACTGTAAAACTTTTTTTTTTTTTTTTAATCAGTCACTTGTCCCCTGGGACTTCAGTAAGATGGTGAGTGCACTGAGGGGCACGAGAGGGTGGCTGGGAGCACAAAGAAGATACTCACTTTTCCACACTCTGTGTTCCCATGTGCTTCCCCAGCTACATTCTTTTGCGAGTCTGTATATATAGCTAGCTAGGACTAATTTAAAATTCCTCACTTCGACAATGCATTCTTGCCCAAGTGGTACACAGCTGCTTCAGTCATTCAGAATGTTTTGCAGGAGGTTGGTTTTACTTACAAGTGGACATCTTCCCTGACGTCTGCTATAAATTAGCCTATGAGTGCAAATAAAGGGAGTTTTATTGCATTATGTTTGGCGAGTTTCCTTGTCGATGCTCAACAAAACAAAGAAAAATTAGCCCAACAATAATACCATTTTGAGTGTACGCATTTCTGGGAATTGTATGTGCAAGCTTAATAATGAACAGTCAATGGAAATGGAAATCTTGCTTCTGTTGGGAAACCAGGGAAAGGGAAATGGTAGGCGGGTGTATTTTATCTATAAAACCATAGTCGCATAACTATCTATAGACATTGTTATATAACATTAACATATTGCATTATCTAGATTACATTAACATTATTTATATAATGCTTTCTATTAATAATATTATGTATATTACTGTAATATGTGTAACTGAAGGTTGTAGCCAGGTGTTCTTAGTGTTCACATGATCAAAATTTATGTAGTAAACTTTTAAAAACATATTTGCGTGCAATGTTTTGAACAGTTAAACAGCTGCTTGAATGGGAAAACATGTAGCTTCCTGCTATGGTGGTGAATTTTAATTCACAAATTCCTGATTTTATTTCCTTGAATTCAGAGGACCACAATTACACTTTTAAAAAAAAAAAAAAATCCAGAGCTAATTAGTTTTTAAGGCGTTTTTAAACTTCCACCTTATAAAACTGCATTGTAATATGAAAATATACTCAGATGAGAAACTATTTAGGTCAGTTAACTGCCCAAATACCTTTTGACAAAGACAACAACAAAAAGCACTCAATATCATACCAATTAATACCAACATAGCTATGTGGCTCATTACTAACAATGAAAATCAGATTTAAAGCCACCCACTGAGCTGAAAATATTCAGAATCACAACTGTAGCATGCTATAACGAAGGATTACACAAGCTTTATATCCTTATTGCAGACAGCTCGTATATTAAACATTTGATGATGTCAGAAAAACGGAACTCACTGTCTGTGCAAAAACCTTGTCTAGCATAGCAAGAAAAATAAATATTTCATTGAAAAACCATCAAACCTGTAAGTGAAGCTACATTTATTACTTATACAGTATTGGCTTTATCTTCTGGGTGGCCGAGTATGCACTAGGCAAAAGAAAACGAAGAAGTTTTGCAAAGAAGAAACTTTCTCATCCCTTTCTGTTGGACTATTTGCAATACTGAGCCTTCCCTGAAAATGTGGGTTATATTTCAGTATCTTGTAAAACACTGTAAAACACTGCATACAACCTGCCACAACACACACCCGAGAGCGTTTGTCACACACCCACCTCTTCTGCATTTTAAAACATTTAAAAGGCAACCTACTGACATACGACAAACTTCCAGGGACAGCGGCAGCTGCCTGGCCTGGTGGTGTTGCCACTATTAACCTCAGCTACAATTTGATGGCTGAGTTAAGTTGTCTGCCTGCAGTTCCAGCTGGCATAATACATTACTATGTGGTGTCATGCTGTTTAGCTATGGTCAGTGTTGTGACACGTTGAGCTCCATGTGTTTACCCTCTTTTACAGATAAAGCTTAAATCCTGGAACTTCATGCAAAGTACTGATTTCTTTAAGGCATAGCCAATCCAAACCTTATCAGTTCTAGTTTTATATAAATTTCACCAAAATCAACTTATAAAGAAATTAAATTCTCTCATCTCTGCACACTGTGGTACCATACCTGACAAGACTTGAGAAAAGGATGCTCCAAAGACACAGCTAAATGATACCATGGGGGCAAATAAAGCTTCATATCTTTATACTTATTCAGCCCGGAGAAGAGAAAGCTCCAGGGAGACCTTATTGCAGCCTTCCAGTATTTATAGGGGTCTTATAAGAGCAGGGTCTGCTGTGATAGGGCAAGGGGTAACAGTTTTAAACTCAAAGACGGTACTTTCTGACTGGATACAAGAAGGAAATTTTTCACAACGAGGGTGGTGAAACACTGGCCCACGTTGCCCAGAGAGGTGGTAGATGCCCCATCCCTGGAAACATTCCAGGTCAGGCTGGACGGGGCTCTGAGCAACCTGATCTAGTTGAAGATGTTCCTCTCCTTGCAGGGGGGGTTGGACTAGATGACCTTTAAAGGTCCCTTTCAACCCACTCTATTCTAGGATTGTATACTTCCCAACTTTCAGATTGCTGCAGGAGCTGAAACAGTCCCTGGAAAATCAGTACAAACTCAGGGTAACCTCCCCCAAGCTGTTTTTGGATCACACCTAATCTTGATTCCTTAGAAGATGCACAATCCCACCCCATCTCCAGCCTCCACGCATCCTTGACTTTAAGTGTTATTTGAAGATGCATTTGCAGGTTACTAAAAAGAATATAATTTGATCAAAGACAAGCTATATGTAAAGTAACAGAGGTTGTTGCTAATGCTCATCCTTTTAAAGCAAAGGTGCTCCATTTATTGGCCACAGGCATAAGCAATCCTCCCCCAGTGTCCTGTTTTCTGAGGTGGGTACCTACAGGTGGGGTCAGGCTGCAGACCTCCTCATCCCACCCTGAATACTGTGTTCAGTTTTGGGCCCCTCACTACAAGAAGGACATCGACGTGCTCGAGCGTGTCGAAAGAAGGGTGACAAAGCTGGTGAGGGGTCTGGAGAACAAGTCTAATGAGGAGCAGCTGAGGGAACTGTGGTTGTTTAGTCTGGAGAAGAGGAGGCTGAGGGGAGACCTTATCACTCTCTACAACTACCTGAAAGGGGGTTGTGGTGAGGTGGGTGTTGGTCTCTTCTCCCAAGTAACTAGTGATAGGATGAGACGAAATGGCCTCAAGTTGGGCCAGGGGAGGTTTAGATTGGATATTAGGAAAAATTTCTTCACTGATTGGTCAAGCATTGGAACAGGCTGCCCAGGGAGGTGGTGGAGTCACCATCACCGGAAGTGTTCAAAAAATGTGTGGGCATGGCACTTCAGGACATGGTTTAGTGGGCATGGGCGTGTTGGGTTGATGATCTCAAAGGTCTTTTCCAACCTTAATGATTCTGTGATTCTGATCCCATAGTAACAACCAACAAAAACTAACCTGCTTCCCTCCTGCTATAATTTAATATCTGCTGTAACAGAAATGGGAGAACTCTAAAACAGCATCTTCATAAGCTGTATTGCCCTGAATATTATATTTATTTCTAACACACTAAATCCAAAACTGTATATAGCCATGACTTCAAACAGATTTCAGAATCTGATTTTAAGAATAGCGATGGAGGAGCAATTCCATTGTCATGGCTCATTTTGAGATGCTGGGAATACTTCACAGTGGTATTTTGACAAATTTGTTATTTGAGAAACAACTATTTCTGGTCCTCTCCAGAAGTAAAAATATGCTTAAGGGTATTTTTTTACATTTCTTTGTATTATATATCCATCTTCACAAACACTATTATGTTTATTACTGGGAAGTTTTATTTAGGACAAGAAAAACCCCACAAACTAAAAAATGTTTCTCGTTCCATTTCAAAGTATATTAATTTCTCTATTCGGTTTCCTTTCCTTAAAAATAGAAACATATGTTAAGGTCAATGAATTTCTGAGAATTCAAGAATCAAGAAAGATAACCCTTTCATCAGTATTACACTACACTCACACGTTTTGTGGTTTTGAGATCTTTCCTGCAAGATTAGCTTTTTACTCGTACATTGTTTTTAATAGCATTGACCTTTATTATTTCCAGTCTGGAATCCAAACAAGGAGGCTGTTGCCCATGGTCCCATGCGGAGTCAACAGCAAGCATCCCCACCTCTGCCATTTCGCTGACCTCTTGGGATGTGACCAGACTCACTCCTTTTGCCTGCTCTGAGACCGGGCACACTTTTTTCCCCCTCCCTAATTACAGCAGCGACTATAATGCAACATTATAACATTACTAACTAGCTCCAGCACAACATAGTGCCTGATCACTTCTAAAAGGTTACCTTCTTTGCAGTTACAATAATTCTCTTTGAGCTGTTCCTCAACTCATATCAAGAGCTCAGAGAACAATCAAGAAACAAACTCCTTATATACTTTTCTGAGATGAAAATGAGTTGTAAATGGGGTTTTAGTTTTGTTATGTGAGGCTTTTTTGGGGAGGAAAAGGGTGATGTTTTTCAATTAACATGAATAAGAGTCTTTCCCAAGCAAGCAAAATGTGTAAGGAATGCAGAACGGAGCCCTTGAGGTATTTGGGGGATGGTGAGGGAAACAAAATTAAAAGTGACTGAGGTGCCTCTGTTAAAACCATCTACTTTGTACGCACATGAACATTTCCTCATTAAAGATTCATAAGGACTTTATAGTTTTAATGCACATGTGGCCAGTGTTACAGTTCAATAGCCAAAACTCTTAAAAAGAAAAGGAAAAAAAAACCAGGAAAGAAGATACTTTACCGCTTTACTGTTTTTTAACTGACTCCCTTTTCATGGAAGACAGAAACCTCCTTTTTTAAACACCAAAGCACAACTGCTGCAAAAGCCTGCCACTCTAGGAAAGGTCTGAACAGATGAAAAACAAATCAGTATTTCTGCTGCAATTCATATTCACAACCGCTGCCCATTTCCTACTTCTGAATTTCTGCATTTTCTTGTCCCAACAAAGGATGAAATCACACCCCTCAGTCACAAACCTCTTCTACAATCACCAAGCTGTCGGTGAGCAGCACCTTAGCTGAAAAGGATAATACGGCAAAAAAGTGGAAAAGAATTAGGAAGGGAAAGAAGAGCC
The DNA here is from genome assembly GCF_000687285.1 of Phaethon lepturus. Lineage (NCBI taxonomy): Eukaryota > Metazoa > Chordata > Aves > Phaethontiformes > Phaethontidae > Phaethon > Phaethon lepturus. The sequence goes on from NW_010524151.1 coordinate 52,572, forward strand.
CTGCCTATATCAAGCTGAACGTTTGAACACGGAAGGCTCAGCACTGGATTTCAGTAGGTCAGCCTGGGATAATTACTGCTTCAGCAGCATCTGCCTGCTGTTCAAGAATGCACTGATTTTTGGCTTTATGATCATTTTTTTCTGGTGCAGGTTGTACTCCGGTTCTGCTACAATCTGTTGAATTTCAAAGGTGGAGACAGCTCTTTCAGGGCAGGCACAACGGGGCTGTCTCACAGGCTGGGTAATGATGTCTCCCATCCTGTTACTTTATTCTTGCTGGAAAGGTGAAGAGCTTTCTGCTGCTCTTTTCCTTGTCGCTTTCTTGCATAGTCCAAATGACCCATTTGACTTCTCAGGGGTTCCTTTCTTTTTCTCTTTGCCAAAAAGCTATCAGCCCCCGGGAAAAAGCACCGACGTTAGACAGAAGATGAGCAGGCATCCACAAACTCTCAGCAAATTACCCAAGCTTGCACCAGGGACTAACTGAGTTACATGTCGTTAGACCTCTGGCATAGTTTTGCAAAGGAAAAGTTTTGCAATGAAGCAAATAACTGTGTAAGGATTGCCCTGCAGAGGAATTGCAGTTTTTAGCTTGATTTCCCTGCCCCCCCAGCTCCCCGACACTCCTAAACCGTTTTTTCCAACGCAACACGGACCCTCCACTCATCGGCCAAATCCCCCCTTCAGCGCCCGGCAGAGCCTTTCAGAGGAGTATTATTTTTAAGCAACGCGAATGACCTCCTCCTCCTCCGCCGCGCAGAGCGCCCGACTCCCTCCGCCACACACCGGGGATGGGGAGCACAAACCAAACGTCTACACGCAGGTTTCCAGCAGCGTCCTAGCCCAGGCCCCGCCGGCCCGCCCCAGAGACGCCACATGCCTGTGGCCGACGCAGATTCAGAGCAATGAATTTTTCTCCTTTTCCGGCAGCTCTCTGGTACCCTCCCTTCTCACTGTGTTAGCATCAGCATCCATCACTCAGTCCCAGGTCTCCTGGATTTACATCTTCCCAAGCTACCTCCACTGTGGTACCAACCTGAATTTTCCAACTCTGATCCTTCCATCTTGATTTTTATTTAATCTCATACTCCACTTCTCCTGCTCCTATTTTTATCTTGTCTTTTACCGTTTCCACTAATCTTTTTAAAAGATTGGCCTTAGTCGGTGTGCTTTAAGCCTTAGTCGGTGTTAACTAAATTGGCATAGCAATATTACCATCTATGAAGATCACCTTCATCTCCAGTTTGGTTCCCTGATATTGGTTGATGTGCTATTTGGCTTAGTGCTGTGGCACTTCAGCGCAGATGAGAAGCTCAAAAGGTATTGCTCGACGCCGCATCCAGGACATGTAAATCCCTGATAAAATAGGCAGCCTTCCTACACACTAATTTCCAATTCTGTCCAGCTTCTTGTTATAATAAATCCCATGCTAGTGTCCCTATATTAGTAAAATATTTACTGTTCCCTGTTTGACTTTCATTCTCCAAAATTATTTGGCAAGAAAAGTCTCTATATCCCAAGATAATTATCTCACTATTGGCTTCAGGAAGACAGAATATTTTTGTAGTGAATGACCACATCTGTACCATGTCAGGCTTAGTTAGAGATTAATAACGGGTACTACTATTCTGCCTACAAATTTTCATGCTCACGGTATCTAGCAGCTACATTAAGAGTGACAGATTAGACCATGTACTTACAATAAATGTTAGTCACAAAAGCACGCTGCTGGTATTTGATACATCACCATGAGGAAAATTTACAGGTTTCTTCTGATGACATTCTATAGCCTACAGCCATAGCAACCCTTAAAACATTATTTCTTAAAAATCTTTTAACAAGTAAAATCAACATGAAAAGACAGATAAATCTATAGTGCAATTGTCATTTTTTTGTTATCTTAATATTTCTTAATTCATTCTGCTAAGATCAGAGGCACTGCTGTCATCATCTAGTCTGACTTGCTTGTAATAAAATAATTATTCTAGCAATTGATTCTTACATTGCTAAGCTCAAATAAGTCATTCGGAACAATAAAACTGAAGGTTTTTTAATACCACAAGACCGAACTTTGACATATGGCAATCTTTTATTTTGCTTTTCTTCAGGGTTGGTTTTTTTTTCCCCTCATTTTTATAGATTTTTTTTCCCCCGATTGGCTAGGTTCAAAGGTTTACTGCATTTGCAAAGGTTTTTTTTAAGTGACAATATGATGTTAGCTTTTCAGGTAAGAAATTTCTTTTTTTCATTAAAAGTTTTGCATTGAGTTCATTGTACAACTTCTGATATTAATTTATAAGCACACTAAACCACTGATATTGTAATTCCATTATCACATACAACTACTTGGTAATCAGAATTCTCATCCTCCAGTCTCCAACTAATGAAGCTACAATTTTTTCCATCAATACACTTCATTCACATACCCCACTGTTAATTACAGTCCAGAGATCTATACGTATCTTTGAACTCTTTTCCCAGGTTTTCTTTATGCACACAAATCCAGAAAGTTACTGCAAGAATGACTTTTACTGGGAATTTCCACAGTGTTTATATGATGCACACACATATAAAATGTACCCAGTGAATGTTTTTAGGTCATTGATTTCCTTGTTTAATATAAATCTTTGCACAAATGTAACGTATAGTGTTTAAAATCTTGCATGTCAGCCAATTAAAAATAGATCATTATTGAACTGTGCAAGACCACATCTGAAACACAGGGACAAACGTCTGCCAGATTTCAAGTCTGAATATTTCAAATCTGAACATGAAAGTGTTGAGGGAGGAGATGGGACTGGATAAAAACCTCAATTTTGGATAATTTCTTTAAATCTTGGTCAAAACACTTCTCCATTTGTCCTCAGAAAGAACCCAGCTGCCTTTTAATGAATCTCTGTAAGAAGTTAACCCCTGGCTTAACCTTAAATGAACCAAACAGCAACCAAAAGATCTGATTAAATTATTCCCATTAGAGATTAAAAATACAGAATTAGAGCTAGAACAAATCTGTGTTAAGCTTTCAGAAGATACTTTTGTATAGAGAAAGAGGAAAAAAGATCTCAAAATTAAAGTTTTAACTTTTTAAATGTTACGTTGGCATTTTGGAAGATTTTAAAAGGACAGTTTTGTACAAATATTCTCTACAAGTTTACATCTACCTAAAGGATGGCAACACTACTTTTAATGAGAGTATCTATTATACTCTAGGAAAATACCATATACTGTTCTACTGACTAGGGATAAAAATAGTGCATAAAACATTTAGAATGAGTTCTATGGTACAGTAAATTAGATGTTTTTTCTCAAAAAAGAATTTATGACCCATATTCATCATGCAGCCAAGCAAACCAAGAATGGGTACTCAAACTTACGACTGTTCAGAGTATATAAAATACCAAAGCAGTCCAGAAGTATGGGAAACGTATAGAAACTGGACTGCTGAGCATCATTCTAAGCAAAAATCATGCAGATCAAATAATTCCTGATGTACTTGTTGCTGATGAAAATTGTGTTATATCAAGAATAAACTGACCTCCAGCATCACTTCAGAGAGAGGTTTGCTTAGGTTAAGATAAAGGATACTTCTCTGACTCTAGTTACAGCCAATTAATTTTGAGATGACAATCGCTCATTAGCTTTCCAAAAAATCTTCTAATAAAGGTTACATGCCCATGGTAGACAAAAGAACCTGGAAACAGCAAGCACAAATCATCAAGGGCTGGTGTATGTATCTGTACAGATATTTTCCTTACCCAAACTGTAACCTTGCTCTGCAAGGTGTGGTGAGCTCTAATCGCTTCCATTGCCTCTGTCTCGGAGAGAAAAGGAGGAGGGAGCAAAGAGGGGTCAGAGGATAATGACCTGCAGCAATGTCTCAGATTGTGTTTCTATCAGCCCCTTCTTGCATTGTTCCTTTAAGTCTTTTCTCTGATGTTTTTAGCAATGAAGGAAATCAGAAGCAAACCAGCCAGCTTCAGTTTCATTCTATGAAGTCAGGTAGGATAAAACTAAATAGGTACACTTAGGCAAATACAATAGTAATAAAAATAACACTTAGTAATTCCCTGTTTTCAGCAGTGTCATAAAATGAAATAAATATATGATTAGGAAAACCTAAGTGAATAAGCCAGACAACAAAACTTGCACATCCCCAAACTTAACATACAGAAAATACACAGAATAGCTGACACGCAAAGGAGAAATGCCGGAAAAGAACAACAAAAATTGCTTTGACGTTTAGCATTCTAGGATGTAGATAGCTTGCTGGATAATTGGCTGACTGACTGTTCTGCTAACTTTCTGGGTGAGTGGTGGAGCAGGCAGGCTGCCTTCCTTCAGGCTCACCGCTGGCAAATTGGCACTGATATTATACATACACGCACATGCAGTCTCATTTTTAGTTTCATTGAATCCACGCTCATTCTGTCTCACGCAGAATCTTGAAACTTCAATGGGAAACAAAAGGTAATTTAGAACAAATATTGCCAAACTGGCAGTATTGTTCTGATCTATCAGTTCATACTTAACCCAGCTGATCTAAACAGTACACTCCTGTGTAGCTCCAAGTTAGAAAATCATGATGATTTGTGCTATTCTTAATGTCAGAACATCAATTTATGAGATAGAGGCAATACTACCAAAATAATACTGCATATAAAAGGATTTTTCTCAAAGTCAATATCAATACAAGTTGCCCAGCTATACCACTATCTCAATATTGAAACAAGAAAAGGTACCATTTCTAGTTGTAGTTTAGCCTGTGGATTGAAGTAGGAAAGTCAGCAGCAGCTGTTCTCACAGATTACTCTTTTTACACTAGCCCATTATTAAAGTTCGACAGTAAAATCTGTAAGCCGGTATAAAAGGTTCTTTCACTCATTCTGCAAGACTGATAATACCTTGCATGATCCTGCCTGCTTTTTGCTGGCTTGCCACACTTCATTAGGGTTTGTTTTTCATATATCCCATATGTCATCTTTTAAATGTTGTTGAAGTACACAATGACTTAAATAGGTCATCAGAAAAGCTTGGGTTTCAGAAAATTTTCTTCATTTCATGGAAGCCTGACTGTGGATAACAAAGAAGTATACAGGCTGTTTACCCTTCCCAGCTATTTTATAAGGTTCAAGGTTTTTGTAAACCCAGTTTATGAAAACAGTATCCACAGCTGCTTTTATATGTGACTAACTTCCCAGGAAAATCGAGCAATCAATGGGACTTCTTCATAGCGTACCACCAGCGACTTCAACAGCGTACGCTAAAGCAACAGATTTACAACCTCTGAAACACGCAAGCATTAAAATAAATAAATAGCACACAGCTAATCGTCTACAGTTCATTAAAAAATGCTAGAGTTTTAGCCCGTTGAACCTCAACCTCACTAAGCCACATCAAGTATTTAAAGGAATGGATTTGCTAGGTTCATGTAGCAAAAGAAAGCGTGGCGTGCCACGCGTTAGCGTGTTCCACAGGTTGGAGCAACAGCAGCAACAATGACATGCCTGTGCTGGCTTTTGCATACGTTGGCATGAGCCCAGAGTGCTGAAGAGTTCACGCTCCGGTTGCTGGCACGTGCTCAGCTTCGTGTGTCTGGTATACGTCCTTCATAAATTACGCTTCCATATTGTAGCTCTCAACCAGAGTTTCAGTTCTCAGCCTGCACCTACCTTTTTTCCTAAAACGCTTGCTAACGAAATGGCTGCTCAGTGGCACGCCAGCTATGTTTTCGGAAGAAACACGGGCTGTTCCTGTGAAAAAGAGCGGAGCATTAGGGAACAGCACCTCACTAACGTGGAGGTGTGGAAAGCCACAAGGGCTACTGAGAGGCATTAGGCGGGCCGAAGGTATGAAACTTGGCTTAGCTCACTTATACGAGAATTAAACTAATTACTTTATTGAGGAATTGTCACACGAAAAACGTTTTACCAGATTTGGGGGTGAAATGGGCCAAAAGTAAGAAAGAATATAGGGCAACAGTTTAAGTAATTATACAGGTATAGAATACTACCTGTAAAAACAAAGCATCTGTCCTGGTAGGTTATTTCAATACAAGAAAAACAAGCAGACAGAACGATGAGAGAACACAAATGACAGATTTTTTTTTTTTTTTAAATGATGCTATATGAATCACATGCCTAGGAAATGAGTATTTCACCTAAAAACAGAGAACTTTTGGGAGTTTTCAAAGGGGAGACACCTGAAATGAGAAAACAAAACTTTAGGAAATGCATCCCTTAGCACAGCAACACCAAGACCACCACCAGAAATTTCCTTATGTCAGTACGAACCCAGGAAGAAATCTGCATAAAGACCATTTCCAACACGCGTCATTGCTAACTCCTTCCAAACAGTTAGGTGCCTTCCCACGTTCCACATGCGTCCTCCACCCCTCTACTATTATTTATGATTTTATGATATGATTTTTCTACTTCTGTTAAATGTTTTTCCTTTCATTGTCACTGCTAAACATACATTAGGACGAGGCAAGTAGAAAAGTAGGAAATGGCTGAATGAAAGAGAAATTATGTCAGCGCTGCTAGTTAAGATTAATTTTTTCCTTTTAGGGTAAGACAGAATCTGAATACATGAGTAGATAGGTATATGAAACCAGGGAGCAGCTGCTGTGCAATAACATAGTCAATAGGAAAAAATGTAAGTGAAATGTCTTATTTTGCTTCTGAAGAAAAAGCATTTAATTTGATCTATGCAAATAAACTACAAAGCAATCACCACAGACCACTACTCATACACCTCACTGCAAGGAAATTGGGAGAGAAGGCCTGTAACAAAGGGTCTGTATTTTAATCTCGATCTCTGTGCAGATGACAGTTTAAATTAAAAAAAAAAAAAAAAAATCAATTTACCAAATCCTCAGTTCTAGAGAAGGCAAAAAGAAAAGAACCTCCCCCACCCATCCAGTAATGTCAGCACTCAACCTGAAAATAGGGAAATAAAAATAGGAAGAAAAGTAGGAATCAATTCAATGTCATCAGCAGGA
>NW_010524151.1:59602-82889 GCF_000687285.1 Phaethon lepturus
GGCTTCTCTAAGTACAGTTTGGTCAGTACTGGCTGGTTACACAAGAGCAGAGAAAGCAGCTTTATACAGACTTCCTAAGCCCTAAAATCCCAGTGAGTTTCCCAATATTTACTGCATGTAGATGGTCCAGAGGGGTCTTCCTTGCATTCAGCTGTGTGAGAGTTTTACAACACGAACATCACTTCTGAATGTTAAACTAAGCTGAAATTGTACTTGTCCGAGTATTCAATGAACTGCATTCAAAACCATTTTTTAGGCTATAAAAGAAAGAATTAAAGAGTACATTGTCATTACATACACAATAAATCTTTGCAGGTAATAATCTTGGGTTTAGATACATTTCAGGCTTTGTGCCCATAATTTTTTTTTTTTAAGTATGTATACATTTCGTGGTTATTTTCATGATGTCACTAAGATTATCATATTTTTGGCTTGCTTAGACAAGGAAAGTGAGTATTACACCATTGCTTATAAATGGTGAACGCTACAACAAGAAAGGGATTAGTTTAAGTTAAAGGATAACATTACTATAAAATCATATGGATAAAAATAGGCTATGAATACATTTAGATCACAGATTAGAAAAAGCAGAAATTAAAAAAGTTTAGCTATTACAGAAATAAAGATTTGCGGCAGCCTTCAAATTGTTTATTCAAAATGCAGTTTGAAACTGTTACAGAAGGGGTTTTATGCCTGGACAGGACTTACTAGACTTAGAAATGGCAGCTTGTGACATGAATTTTTGCATATCCAGGGTTGAATCCTCTCTGGGCACCTGCAAGGACCAGCAACATTTTTTTATTTCTTGCCAGACGCAGAACATGACTTCAGGAGCTTTCCCCGCTCCTCGCTTTTCACTAAAAAACGCTGAGACAGGGAAAGCTCAGAGGATAGTTCATGCTGGCAACCTGAACTGGTCCAGCACCCAAAAAAATTTCAAGTGTCTGTGTTGGTGTACCTTGCTGGCATACTCGCGGTTAAAGTAACTGTCCGATTTGGACTGATAAGGATTTATTGGCTACGGTGGCAAAGACACAGAAAATCTTTAAAAAACCCCTGTGACACATTACAATTTCTTCTTCGCTGACACATTATAATTTTTAGGGACATTATTTTGAACTGAAGTTTCAGTGTTCTTAATGGAGTGCTGGAAAGCAATTAATGGAGTGGCCAGTTTATGGTGTATATGATGAGAGGGAGAGTGGAACAAATTTTCTTTTTATCCCTGGAAACTCAGCCTGGCTGCAACCCATCCTGGTCTTGCATTCCTAAATATTTTTGTAAGTTCACATAAATGTACAGTAGGAAAGCTTAATACAGTACTCAAACTTCACTCAAATGGGAGAATTGTCCCTTGTGAAGCACTTGCACTTCTCAGAAATACCTAAAAGCAATTAATGGTATAAAGGGGAAAAAAGCTATCAAATTCTCAACTTAGCTGCTGACACAGTACAGAAAACATTGTTTTGTTCTGAACACAATGTACTTTAAAATCCCATTTAATCTGAAAAGCACGTCTTTAAGGTCTTTAAAAAAGTATTAACTTACTTCGCATTAAGAAACAAATGTGAATATTGAACATAAAAAAATGGCAAGAACACTTGGTGAAAATAACAAAAGGACCATGTGTCTGGGGAATGTCCATTAGCTGTAAAAGTTCCTTTCATTGGTCATTAATTATAGCATCATAGCAAAAGTGTGACAGTTATGGTTGAGAGGGCATCCTTTTTAATAAATTTATTTTTTCAGGTACCTACAACTAAAATATTTTTTTCCTGATTTAGGATTTTTTATAAAAATAATTTATTTTAAAGGTTTCAAGCTGCCCCTTTGTCTGTTTTCTGGGTTATAAAAACATGATAAAAACATTTTATTTATGCTTCAACAGGTTTCTTGCATTATGCTAATTCAAGTGGCTTATTTTTAACTCAAACTGCTTATTTCTACAAGATGAAACTCACCATCATTGCATAGAACAATTTTATCTTATTCTTTCAAGCTCACAGGCCAATAAAAATACACATTTTTATTCCAGCACAATGTTTCTCTCTGTATTCTCCTCAGCAAACACTTTCTAAAGTATAGCATAGAGGAATTTTGTAATTCTTTTTTTCACAGAATATGTGCATAGCTCGGACTATACAAACATCCTCTATAGCTCTCCCAGTCACTTTCCATTTCAAGAACGAGGCAATTTGTGTTAACACAAGACAGCTTATCATGTGCTAAGTCTGCATGCAATTTTCTCGTGAGAACAACCATTTTGTACCTACTCGACACACGCAGCACTATACTACACCCAACTAATCAATTCTGTCTATATTAAGAACTGGGGAGAAAAACTGCCCACAGCTGTTATATTACATCAGCTTTCCTAACTACTTCAGACAACTCATTTTGGGGATTTTTTTTTTTTTTTTTAACTAAATTGGCATAAAACATGGCCCTTCTTTCCATTTCTTTTCAAGTACATTCTTTTTTTTTTTTTTTTTTTGCCTTCTCAGAGGTTATTGGTGAAGTACAAGTGTCAGAGAACAAGCTATGCTTTCTGCAGGCATTCCCAGAAGTTTTGAGGACACAAGCTCCCAGGGTCATTGGATACCCTTGGAGGATTTATGGACTAGCATGATATGTATGAGTTATAGCATGTGTTCATCAGAGCCCTCACAGGCTAGTCTATAGACATGAATTTTTGGAAGAGAATAGCTTATAATTTTTTTTTTCTTACAAATAAGCGAATGAGAAATGTCTGTCAATTGATATCAAGTCAGAGATACAGAGACAAAGACAGGTATCAGTAGGGCCCAGAAAACTCTCTGGGAAGGAAGGATGCAGTTTGGAGCTTTTCTCCCGACACTGACTTCTACCTGAGCCCACCATGACACTGAGGAGATATTCCCACTCGGAACTTGAGGTCTCTCACTTTTTATGCCCAAATACTGCCAGATGGGGCATCAAATGTTGATCTTCTTAATAGTAAACATGCTACAAACCGTGTTGCATATGAATACAAGAAATATTATAATATTTTCTGAGTTTTAAAACATTATTCCAATAACAGCCTACAGCTGAGGGATCAAAACCACAAAATACTAAACAGAAGGACTCCGATATCAACTTACCTCACCGCTCACCTCACAAGACTAGCTCAGTTATCGATCAGCTAACACTAATTTTTATCTGCCTGGCTTCCCAGGATGCTGCTCTGTGGCTTCATACAAACTGTCTTAAACCACGGTTCTGTTTCTCCTACTTCTCCAACCAGTCTGTCATTTCCTTATAGAAAAGATATACAGCTTGCGTCAGTCCTAAGTTCAGCGTTACCATTCCCGAAAGATCCTATTTTGCTAACACAAACCAGTTGAAATTAAATACTGGTATCTATGACAAAGATGTCCCTGAAACCGCTGTTGTCCCCACAGAACATTTTTATTTTGCTATGCTAGCATTTCGAGCAGAAATCCGTTTTGTCAGGGAAAAAAATGCAAACAGTTACACGCAAAAGTATAGCAATGCAACCTGGCAAATCACTGACGTCTTAAATATGGTTACCGTACCACACACATACCAGCAGCGGGCAACTTCGTGCCCAGGCTGAAAGCATAGTTTCACGCCAGCACTGCAACCGCAGCAGCACACTGGGAGCAGCGGGAACGCTCGTCACGCCAGTGAGCGGCGCCCGCGAGGGAACGCAGCGCTGCCAGTCTTATCTTTCATCATGAAGCACGGAATTAAGAGCCAAGACGTGGCCTGGCAGCCCGTGTTGTTTCTGTCAGGAGGAGAAAATACCACGAGAACCAGAGAAATGGATGTGGCCGTTCAGGAGACAAGCAAAAACCAGGCTCAAGGTAAAAAGAAAAGAAGTGAAACACGCTTGGTTCTGGACCCTTGCACTAAAACTATGGGATTGAATGCTCTAACCTCTTTTTCCAGAGTTAATTACTGCTATTTTTAAACGATGTCATATCAGAAAGGAAACATCCTCTCTTTTTAGAATTACTGCTTTTCTGCAGATATACAGGGTCTTTTTCTCATCCTCTAAAATATAAAGTACATGCTGCCTAATAGCCTGTACTGTGACTTTGTACTGGAAAATAACAAATGACTAGAGAAAAAAAACCACATTATCTTTCTGTCAGATTACATTACCAGTGCCTTGATAGTTACTTCATGCTTGTAAGACTTACAGTACGTATGCCTATTAGAAAGAGGAGAATGTAATTTTCCTTTTAATTTCTAACACTTCTGTTTCTGACAGTCATACTAAGAATAACAAGAGTTTTATAATTCCTGATATAATGCTAAATCTCACTTCGATACTGTACACTAGGACATAACAGCTTCTGAAGTTTTGAGAGAGGTTTTTTGAGAGTTTGGGGGGAATTCTTCTGTTTGGTGGTTCATGGGTTGTTTTTTTGGGAGGGAGGAGGGTTCAAAAAAATACTCAGCTTTCGCATTGCTAAATGAGTAACTCATTGTTAGTCATCAGATATAATCAAGATATCCATAAAGGACCACAGAATTAAAATGAAAAGGTAATTAAAAATTAAGTTTACCCAGTTTGACTTGTGGCATTTATTCTGCCTGTTTCTCCTCCTCTGGTTTCTCAAAACTTCTATGCAACAACTGCAAATTAAATACCCTCCTTCTGTGCAATTCATTAAAATACTGCCTGCAGCCAAATATTTACTTTGAAATGCATTCCACCCTGCACTCTCTTACTTCTACATGATGATCAACAGTGCTTTTTCCACGTCCATTTTTCTGTCCCATGATGTTTTCAAAGGACTCCTCAGGTCTGGTTTTGAAAATACACATACGTATATATTGGCTGTAATGATAGTACTAGGAGAAAGGGAGTATCAGTTCTGCAAACTGAAATTCCTAGTGCTCAGTCAGGATTTGGTTCATTACATTAACTCTTGCTCGGCATATTTCCGATTTAATGTTGTTCACAGAAAAAAAATAATACATTCAGTAGGACAGCTACAGCTGACTTCCATCCATTAAAGAAAAAAACAAATTTTTACATATAGATCTATTTGCTAGCAGGATTCTACCATTTTGATAATGACTATGTTAATACAAGTGTTTTATGTACGGATCCATATTATTTGTATTTTCCCCTGTGATATTTTACTACACCGGATTATATTACTGGAAGAATAGATCAAATTTACGTCTGGACTCAAACTGAGCCTAAAAAGCCTATCAAGACAACAAGAAGAGGTTGACCTCAGCCACACCCTCTGCAGCCCTTCTAGCATTTGTCACGGCCCTCTCATGTATAGAGATGTGCCAGCACTGCCTTAGTCTTGTCGCTAAGACAGCCTTGTCACCAAAGATGACAGGTTGAGAGCTGTCTCCATCCCTGCCTAACACCCATGCGTGCCCTGTGCAGCCTGCACCATGCTCAGATTGGCTCCATGGGATTTAGTGAGAGCTGATTCAGTTGTTGTAGTCAAAGCTAAACATTTTTCTGATATAGGACAATTTTCTGCTGCCGGAGCTACCTTTTCACTCCTTACAAAAAAAGTGAGATTTATATTTACCCCTAAACTTACCTAACAACTGAACTTTTGTGACACACGGAGCTGCACAAAATACATCAACTGAGCATCAGTATCCTCTATCTACACTCAGATATTTGTGCCCGTTAACACTGCTTCCCAGTCAGGCTAGAAAAAGCTCATCAAAATAAAGAAATTAACCCATAGAAGGTAGAAATGTAAAATAATTGGAATTACGTAATCATCATTGTACTTTCTCTTACAATGTTTTTTCTCCCAAGATGCATTGAGATCCTCCAGTTTACTAGATTTGGAGACATTAGGTAAGCAATACTATCTCACATATGAAAAACACAGAGAGGTACTGACGTGACAAAAAAATTGAATAAAAATTTATAGCAAAATTTAAAAGAAGAGAGTCCATAATTTCCAATCATTTGCCTCAAATAAAAGCTTGTTCTTTCAAAAGATTTTCTTCTGTCAAAAGACTTTTGTTTAACATCAGTAAATAAGCATTGTCTTACTTAACTGTTACGCATTTGCTACAGCATGTAAAAAATTCCCTATTTGCACAAACACGTTTATGATTAAGAAGAATTCACTGCCTTTAAGTAAAAGACGTAGTAGCTAAAAAGCCGTATTTTTAATTGAATGCAGTGCTTAAAATGTAGCATCTTCCAAAATCAGGTGATGACAAAAGAAATCTGTCAATAAATAAACACTGTCAAGGAATAAAATTACCCAACTTAAACTGTCAGTTGGAAATTTACCCACTACGAATAAGATAGTTTTAGGTAAGGTGATAGGGGAAACTTCTCATTACAACACTACATTTCATTTGTAATAAGTGAATAACTAAATAACTTTGTATTTTTGCATTATTTACAAGATAATAATTCAAATGCTTTAAATGTTAATGAGGAATCCATATTTGATGCTAAAAAAAAAAAATCCTCAAAGTGAGGAACTGAAGATACTCTGGTGCTACAAGGATCATTTTTGTAACTCCTTTCAGTCTGATATTGGACTCGTACCAATCTCACCAAGCCATGCCATTAAAATTGCAAGATATTAAAATGATTTTATAGAAATCGCATTTTATGGAACTAAGTGGGTTTTATGGAAAACATACTTTTTTCTGACATGCATTTAGTTATTTAGCAATAATTCATTTAAATGTTACAAACTTCACTGACAGATGAACATGACATTAGATATTTAAAGACGACATTCATTTAAGTGGACATCTCTATCTCCTGGCCGTATCAGAACAAACGTGACATGAGTGTTATGAAGTAACATGACCAAAATTATCATAATGGCAGAGGACCAAGCACCAAAAGGAGGCAAAATCCCAGATCATCCAGGCTGTTACCTCGACAAAGGAAGACCAGCAGCAGTGGATGTGGAAGGAGCCCCAGGATGGGCAAGGAATTGGGTCCTGACCCAGGGATAGATGCAAGCCCAGACAAAAACATCTTTCAGTGGCTGACCATGGCATTCATGATCAATGAAAAATTGAGGTAGCTAAGCAGCTATGTGTATTAAAATCTGAAAAAATACAGCAAAATTTTCTAGTTTACCACTCATTTTCTTGGTAGAAGTTGGTTCTCTCCATCCTCCAGAATGAACCTTAAAAAAATATTAATTTCACAAAAATCTATTCTAATTTTAAACGCTAAATAATTACCTGTGTAAATATTTTCTTCCCTCTCTCTGATCTGTCTACTGCTTGACATGTGTTCATAGCTTTTTTTTCCCCCTTCCTGTATTTGTGAAGATCTTTATTTCTTTAGTATCTCCAACCCTTCACAATGGTTATTTGCAATAGTCATAGAATAGTCATAGAACCATAGAATAGTTTGGGTTGGAAGGGACTTTTAAAGGTCATCTAGTCCAATCCACCTGCAAGGAGCAGGGACATCTTCAACTAGATCAGGTTGCTCAGAGCCCCGTCCAACCTGACCTTCGATGTTTCCAGGGATGGGGCTCCTACCACCTCTCCGGGCAACAAGGGCCAGTGTTTCATCACCATCAATGTAAAAAATTTCTTCTAGTCTGAATCTGCCCTCTTTTAGTTTAAAGCCGTTACCCCTTGTCCTATTGCAACAGGCCGTACTAAAAAGTCTGTCCCCATCCCCACGTGTTCAAGAAACTTCAGGACATGGTTTAGGGGACATGGTGGCGCTGGATTAATGGTTGGACTTGATGATCTTGAAGGTCCTTTCCAACCTAGTGATTCTGTGATTTCTGTGATCTTTCTTATAAGCCCCCTTCAGGTACTGAAAGGCTGCAATAAGGTCTCCCCAGAGCCTTCTCCAGGCTGAACAACCCTGACCCTCTCAGCCTGTCCTCATAGGAGAGGTGTTCCACCCCTCTGGTCATTTTTGTGGCCTCCTCTGGACCCTCTCCAACAGGTCCATGTTTTTCCTGTGCTGAGGGCTCCAGAGATGGACACAGGACTCCAGGTGGGGTCTCACCAGAGTGGAGTAGAGGGGCAGAATCACCCCCCTCGACCTGCTGGCCACGCTTCTTTTGATGCAGTCCAGGATACAGTTGGCTTTCTGGGCTGTGAGCGTACATTGCCCGCTCATGTTCAGATTGTCATCCACCAGTGCCCCCAAGTCCTTCTCGGCAGGGCTGCTCTCAACACCTTCATCCCCCAGCCTGTACTGACACCAGGGGTTGCCCCGACCCAGGTGCAGGACCCTGCCCTTGGCCTTGTTGCACCCCATGAGTTTCACATGGGCCTACTTCTCGAGCTTGTCCAGGTCCCTCTGGATGGCACCCTGCCCCTCGGGCGTGTCAACTGCACCACTGAGCTTGGTGTCATCTGTAAACTTGCTGAGATGCACTCAATCCCAGTGTCTATGTCATTGATAAAGAGATTAAACATGTTTCTCTTTAGACAATAGATTTCTTTCTGGAAGAACAGTTACCTTAACTTCATGAATTTTTCTGAGCTTTCCTTTTTGAGCTCAACATTTGTTACTGCCTTAGTACTAAATATATTGCAGGCAAGCGTACTTAACATCAATGAAAAAAATTCCAGCTATATTAGCTGCTTCTAGAGGAGACGAAGAAAACCATCCTGCTTCACACAAACAGCAGCATCATTGTGATTAGCAAGACAACCTCTTAATCTGCCACCAAAACCAAAAGGGTAACTCAAAGTTCAATGAGCACCAAGAGGAATATGAATAATTTTCAGTCTAGTTTACAGTATGTGCACAAAGTACAGATAGTCTCACTCCAGGAGAAAAATCATTCTCCGTGGCTATTCCCATCCTTCCTCACCTAGTGGAATATGCTTCAAACAGTAATCCAGCATAATGAGGTTTTTGATAAACAATTACAACAAGCCAACACAGTAAGAAATTTAACATGAAAAATTGCTGACATTTCCGCAGGACTCCTAGACATATTACCAGACAAGGAAAAATAATAGTTGGAGCATTTGTATTTTTGTTCTTTGAGAATATTTAATGTGAAATTAAACAAAGAACTCATTTGTTTTCGTTATCGAAAATTCACTAGAGAATTTACTAAATCCATGTGAGATTTGAAGTGTCAAGAAAACTTTAGATGCTTGAACGGAACTTGTACTGGTTTTCTTTCCTCCATATTTCTCCAAATAAAAAAAAAAATAGATAAAACCAAACAGTTTCAATCATGCCATGACTACTTACACAACAGACAGCTCTAAGAAACAGATTATAAAATTGCCCTTTCCCTAAGTAACATCACAGCACTTTTCTAAACACATCTATGTGGCATTTGAGATTAATTAATGTGGTCATTTGTGGTCCCCAAGATTATTAATCTATTTTCTGTTAAAAGCATTTGCTAGATAAAACCAAACAGTTTCAATCATGCCATGACTACTTACACAACAGACAGCTCTAAGAAACAGATTATAAAATTGCCCTTTCCCTAAGTAACATCACAGCACTTTTCTAAACACATCTATGTGGCATTTGAGATTAATTAATGTGGTCATTTGTGGTCCCCAAGATTATTAATCTATTTTCTGTTAAAAGCATTTGCATGACGTTAGGGGCACACTCCTTAGTTGCAAGCTCTTCAGAAAGAAAAAAAAAAGTTGTGCAACTGGATCCTGGGTTTCAGTCTGAAATATTTATAAAAATAAATAATACATTTATTATAATACTGTATTGTAATAAATATAAATAATAAATAATATAGTTTATAATAACTAGTATTTTTCTACTTTTAAAGCAATCCAAGAAATCCAAGTAATTCTAAATTTAATTTATGACGTTTCTAACTTTAAAGATGCCATATATATGTGTTGAAAATAAAATTATTTGAAAATTTCTTTAAGCATATTTCCAATCCTTCACAGTGCTCAGGAAGAACATCTCTGTTTCTTTGTGTGTGTGCGCACACACATTCCAAAAGTATAGAGAGGAAAAGAAACGAAGTGGCTAGTAATTTAAAGAACGTAAATTACATGTTTAAAGAAGCATATCAGTATATCAAGATGTAAAACCTTTATATTTCACCCTTTCATCACTTGAGTTTTGCTAAAAAACGTCTAAATACCATATTTTTATACCAGCTGTTTAACAACATGGGGTTTTTTCTATGATCTAATTTGTTTTGCTTGCCTTTCCTGCCCTTTCATTCCCTCAAGTTAATGTGTTATTACTTCAAGTGCACAGCAGAACACGTAGTTGCAGAATATCATACTGAAATCTACTGAAAATAGGTTTTATGCAATCTTATCTAATAATAAAGTGACTGCGTAGCACTGCCACAGAGTTGGTAACTTTACAATACAGCGACACTTAATAAAATATACACAACCTGAGTGAGACCTGGTCCAGTAAGGCTGATCTATAAAGCTAAAAAAGTAAAACTAAGACAAAAAATAAATTCAATGCTAAATTCTTACAAATACTTCAGTATTTTTTTTCTTTGTCTAGAAACGTATCTAGGAATATAGGGAAAATGTAACAGCAACTTTCTGTAAAACAGTCACTGTTGAAGAATTAGTGCCTGGCACGTTTTTCTTCTGGGCCAACTGCGAAAAATACGTGTAATCTTGTTTAGTGATCTTTCGTCCCGATTTCCCAAGGAAACACTGCTTATGCAATCACAGTCTGTTTGTGTACATTTGTTTGTTTTTATTTGCCGGGTCCCTCCAAATAGCTTCTAAACCCATTAAAGAGCTTCAGCCACAGGGGACAAAGGAGCAGCAGTCTCAGAGGTAATTATGTTCCTATAAACTTAACGAAAAAGTACATTTGGTTATGAAACAGAGAGAGACTTCGTACACCCACTTCAATAAATGCCAAGCACAAGATCAACCCCACTAAGCAGCAGGAAGCCCACAGCAGAGAAGCCACGACAGATTGCCCCCAGCCAGAGGTAACATGGGGAGTTAGCGCAGGACAGGGGCTTTCCAGGCAACTGAGATGCAGCGGCTGCTGTGAAGGGTAAGAAAAATCAGTCGTGTGGATAATAGCTCAGACAGACACTGTTTTGTGCCAGCTGACACCAGGATGAGGGTATGAGATTTCGTTTCCTAGTCTAGATCTTGACTTTGGGTCCAGCACAGCTGGAGCACCTGGCCCAACAACCCCAGAAATATCACGTGCACTATGGCCGGCCAGATATTCTCAAGTATAAAAAGACCTGCCACAGCTACTAATCATATTACTTTGCTGCACACTGTTCAGAGATTGCGATGTCTTTGGAGCAGGGTCCACACCGTATACTGCCATGACAAGGCTAGTGCAGATTACCAAGCTACTCGCAGATACCTATGATTCCTTGGGTAGCAGCAGTGGTTAACCCCATTGCCCGTAAGTTAAAAATAAACAAATAAATAACAGTAATTTAAAAATAAAAGCAAACTAAGTCACGGATTTTTCTATTTAATATATTATTCCAATTTATGGAATAACTATGCCATCAAATTATATAAACTTAATTTTTCATTTATTCAGAGCCTCCAAATCACTATTTTAACTAAATGAGAGCTTTTGGATTGCTGAGATTTCCTTCAAAGGACTACCTCACTATTTCATGGCTTTGAAAGCCCACTCCGCCTTTCTTTTATGGTACCCACAGCACATCAAAAACTTATTTAAAAGTCTACAATAACCAATGCTGCCCTGCTCGGATCAATGCATCTCCCAAGAAGATAAGACACTGACTACAGACAGGGAAGGCACTGGAACTGAAACCATTACAAGCTGTCAAGTCTTTGCCCCAAGCTTCAGACCCAAACTGAACTCACAGCCTCCTGAATGTGAAGCCGTCTCCACAGGGTATGTCATAGAAATGCGTTCGAGGTACTCACTCTCATCTGTAGAATTTATGGTCTGTAGTTCTCTTCTGGTTAAATTCCACAAAGCTCTTCATATTTTAGTAAACACTTTCGTTACCACACTTGCTTCAGAAAAGTTCATTTATTTTCTTACCTACACTTTTGATTTTATTCCAAATCAAGGCCTGTATAACTGAGCACCATACAAAACCCAAGTTTACAGCAAGTTTATATTCTCACCTTGTATTTAAGTAATGACAGCTGCTTCTCAATGCCTCTTGTTAGTACTACAAAGTAAGCCCACTGGCACAGAGGTGCATCATGATGCAGATGCCATAACACATTTGTGAGTCAACCTTTCCAAACAAGCACAAGGCAGCAATTCTTAGGTTCAGAAGACTCAAACTCAGTCGAAAGTACCATCTCTACAAATCACTCGTGAGTCACTGTTCACACACATACAAAATACAGAAAAAGCATCTTTTATGAGACTGTTTTTCAAAGCATTTTTACAAACTGCCCAGTAAAAATTCTAGTATTTCATGGAAGTATTTTGATCACTATTACTTACATTATGTATGTACTTTTTATTACAGACATTATTAAATGTTTCATTTTTAATATTAATAAAGCATTAGTAAATATAGGATTATCTTTCTGTTACTAAAAGGGAAATAACTGTATCCCCCAACATGTTTTTTCCTGGCTGGCTGGTTGTATCCCCTGAGAACCTAATATCATATTTCCTTTTAGAGCAGTAACACAATTTAAGATTATCTGAAATAGAAACCTTGTAATACTGTGCTTGTTTTGGCTGGGATAGAGTTAATTTTCTTGCTGGTAGCTAGTATGGGGCTGTGTTTTGGATTTGTGCTGGAAACAGTGTTGATAACACAGAGATATTTTCGTTATTGCTGAGCAGTGCTTACACAGAGTCAAGGTCCCTTCTGCTTCTCACCCCACCCCACCAGCGAGCAGGCTGGGGGTGCACAAGAAGCTGGGAGGGGACACAGCTGGGACAGCTGACCCCAGCTGACCAAGGGATATTCCATGCCATATGACGTCATGCCCAGCATATAAAGCTGGGGGAAGAAAAAGGAAGAGGGAGGATGTTCGGGGTGATGGCATTTGTCTTCTCAGGTAACGGTCAGGCATGATGGAGCCCTGATTTCCTGGACACCTGCCTGCCAATGGGAAGTATTGAATGAATTCCTTATTTTGCTTTCTTTGTGCATGCAGCTTTTGCTTTACCTATTAAACTGTCTTTATCTCGACCCACAAGTTTTCTCACTTTTACCCTTCTGATTCTCTTCTCCGTCCTACCGGGGGGAGAGAGCAAGTGGCTGTGTGGGGCTTAGCTACCAACTGGGGTTAAAACACGAGAAATACTCATACTATGGTTGAATAAAGTGCAATTTTCTGAGAAGTCTACAGAAACAAATACAAACCAGGTCCAACTATATTTTGAAAAAATTGCATTTCATGCATAATACAAGAGTCTTAGCTTCAGAGAAATCTGTTCTGTCCTACTCTTAGAATGGACAGTTAAGGGGCAAACAACTTCTGTTTCTCAGTTTGCTTGATTAAAGTTGCATAAAACGAGGAGTTCTAGTTTGAGACAACTGCTCAGTAAGGTCTCCCGCTTGTGTAACATGCTGTTGAGAAATCACCAGAAGTTAGGGCTGACACTTCTGTAATCCAATTCCTGTTGTGACATGCATTGAAAAACAAAATAATAAGGGGAAAGTTGTCACTAGCTTACTGGAGTAGATCTTCACACCATTCTCTGCTCAAAACATGGTTTTGAGCACTCCAGGGTAGGAAAGAGAGAGAATATACAGGTGACTCAGTTCCACCTGAAATTTTACTTCTCCTCTAAAGTTTTCAAGTTTGACATTGAATGATTTCATTTTTATGTAAGCTAACACTCTTCTGGCTTATGATCTTATGGTAACCACAAAAGAATTACAGACACACATGATTGTTGTCTCTATGGCATTCACATTACTAATTTTTTGTTCTGAACAGGACCACAAGAAGTGCAAAGCCAAATTAAATGAGTAATCCTTAACTCCAGCACACTTGCCGTTCTAAGTACCTGTCTTGTAAACTTAACATTATCTTAAAGGAAGCTGGATTTTCTTGCTACTTTACTTCATAAGATTCTCCACCTCCCCATTCAGGCAGAGAATAAAAGTTCTTGTTGGTTCATTTTGATGAGCCATGATCATCAACAGCACTTGCTGTCATAGTTCTCCATTTTAAGTACCTGGACTACGGCTCTGAATTAGCTTGTGTGGAAAAGGCAATGCTGGGGAAACCTTTGTCCAAGGGTTAGGAGCACTCATCCAGATGTAGTTCATCCACACTCACCTCCTAGTAGACTATTCCAGCTGTTCTCAGCCCCCCAGCTGAAACTGGGTCTTTGCAGATACTGATAGGAAGTGTATGGGGCCGGAGAACGGAAACAGAGCATCTGACTCTGATGAGAATGTCATCACCTGAATTCTAGTCTTTGCTTCAAAGACCACTTTTGTATTAACGCCATGGCCAAATAGCATTATATACAGAGGAGGTGATATTCACTCATTTTATCTGTAATGTTGTGAAAAATCAATACAATAAAATTAAGAAGCTTTAGATGGTGATGATAAGTAAGGCTACACACCTAAGGCATTTTTTTATTCTCTCACTGATCTCAATACTGTTTGCAATGTCTTTTCAGGTTGAAGTATTTCTCTAGCTAGATAACTAATAGGGTTTTTTAAAGTACATGCTCAGTATTATTCCTCAATAAAAAAAAAAAAAAAAAACAAACACCACAAAAAAACAGAGGAATGTTTTCCTCTATTTCCAAACACTAATGCTTTACTTAAAGTACATTACAATTTAGTTTACTGATTTCTCTTCTTGCAATAAATTTGTAATCCTATCCCCTAAATTGTTTTGTCTAAAATGGTTGTAAACTTCTTATAAACCTCATATCATTGTTACACCTAAGATTAAACCAGTTAGTAAATAATACACAACTACCTCTCATTCCATACCATTTAATATTGCCAATATTAAACAAGTATGTTACATCTATAACTATACACAGAGAAAATGTAGTATTCCTTTACATAACTATTCAGACTGTTAGCTTTATCCTAAACCTTCATGCTGCTTAAGTGATTGCTCCACTCCAGACCTTGAAATACATTATTTTTAAATTGCAGTTAGAATATTCACATATCTCAGTATCATGTACTCACCCACCTTATTATACAACCATAAACGGCACATAAACCATAAACACACATCATGCACATATATAGCAAAATATTAGCTAAAGTTGATTTTAGTTTTTTGATTCCAATTGATTCTAATTTTTTGCATATGGAAATATTCATACAACACAGAATACTTTAATACATTCATTAATGTAGCAACTACTGTATGTCAACAGCTCTACATAACGAAGGCATTCTTACAAAGCAATATAAAAATAAATTAACTTAAGCTGCAGGAGATTTCTAAGATAGGCATCATATAATTACTCATTTTAGGTGCACTGGCAAAGGAAGCTGCCTATAGATATAAAAAATAGCCTTTTAGACTTGCTCACATGATTATTCTCAAATGAGTGGCCTATATATAAAGAAAACACTGTTATTACAGTGTAGCTGTTACTGCTTATTTATTCCATTGAAGTTTCCAGATGTTTTCTTCCTAACTTATTAGTTGCTCCTGAGCTCCTCTGCCCCCTCCAAATATTGGCTAGAAACAAATGGTCACAGAGATTTATCAACATCATTGTCTGCTCCACTGATAAATGCTGTCCAATTTCTTTAGAATATAATGAAAATATAGAACAGAATTAAAATGGAAGTACTAGAGACCAACGAGTTAAATAACCCAAACTACATGTCAGGTATATTAGTGTTACCATTACATATACCAGTCTTCACTGTGATAGTGTACATAGTGTAGTACAAGTCTTTGACTGGATGTTTATTTTAGTTCCAAATTGATGGCAGTGCTTTCCTGTATTTTCCACGTCCATCCCCGTTCACTCATTTTTATGCTGTTTCTTAACTTGATGACTGCCTAGAAACTCTATTGTGCAATACAGTTCAGAACATCTCAACTTCATTATCTGATGTTTGGTTTTATATTTAAAATACAAAGGCTTTTTAACTGAAGGTGGAACAAGGCTGATCAGTTACTCACAGTCTCTCCAGGGATCTCAGTCCGAAGAAAGAGCCATTCTTCAACCATAAGATCTTGTTGTTACTCAGAATCCTACAAGAAGTCAGGAAAGAATCTTGTTAATAGAACACGATAATTCCACTGATTAAAAACATGTAATTATAGTAAATGACTGCTCTGTAAAATACTAATCACCAAATTCTCTGCTTCATTTGCATTTTCCCATCATAGCAGTAAATAAAGATTACCGTTTCCTGAAGTGCATAGTTTCTTCTTTATTAAATAAAAGCACATTCAAGAAATACATAAACAAATGAATTTTGGCTTCAACTTGAAAATTGTAACCCTGATAAATGCCCACGCTTCACTAGCAGATTCTAAATTTCCACTGGCAAAGGTACTTGTTGGGCTTCCCAGTCAGCAAAAAGGCTGATGGAGCAGGGGACGTGTTAAAGACTGTTCCAGTAGATTAGAGGACAATACAGTCACTTTGCAGCGGCCGCGATAGCAGGGATGTACAAAGAATGATGCCATCAACGGCTGATAGATACAGAGAAAGTATTTCATTTTCTGCAGGAGAGACAAACAAAAACCTACCCCTTTACCACAAAAACAGACTAGTCCAAAACTGTTTTCCTGTTACAACCTCTGCGTAGTAGAAATTCAGTAATTAAGCTATGCCTGGCCCATCAAGCACCACCACCAAGTGCAGATGCAAACTGGTCCTACGTGCAAGCTATTGAAAAGTTGTCTATTCTTCCTCTTCATGTTAAACTACTGTTGATGCCACAAGTGGCTCTTTCTAGTTTAGTGATTTTTCATCACTGTATTTTCCCAGCTATTCCAGAAGCAATACAATATGAACATGCACTCTTTTTGAAGATGTTACCACTTAAAAACCTTACAATATACAAAAGAAATGCAATTTGTTTTAGAAGCTCAAGGAATTCTTTTTTTAAAACAGTTCTAATGCTTATGCGACGCACAGAAGAAACGTTTGTCTCGGAAAAATATAATTCCAACTGCTTGAGAAGTGAGTCTTTTAATGTAACATTTACACTAAATTATACTTCTCTAGTGCACAAAATTCCATGTCAAAATAAGAGCCTGCAATAAAGATAGAAATAAAAAATTTCAAAAGAAATTTTATGCTCTTAACTAGGAAACTTGAGACTTTGGGAATTGACTTTTTACATTTGTAAAGTTTTAAAACAATCTGTTACACAAGACTACCTTAAATTGTCTTGCTCTTAGCTTTTCCCATTGTATATGAACGGTAAGTGCTTTGCCCCAGCATACACCTATTACATAAAATCTCAAGTTTAGGTGCAAAAGACAGCACATAACACTGACCCATTTTGAAACAGAAAATACTTATTGATGTAGGAAAGTTAAAATACTGTAATGTTAGTAAGATTTGGAGATTTTTGCAAGTTATTTCTAAAATTCATCAATAAACATGTAAATATATTTCGTATGTTATTACACTATGTTGTTACTGAATACACTTGTGCAGCAACATTACTCCTCACCCAGAACCAGTCAGTGTAACCCGCAGTGGAAATTTCAGATCGATCATGAACAGTTACACCCAGGCATCTGAAAGCATGCAGAAGACTATATTTATGACAAAAATTAAATACGCCCCAATATACGCAGTCTATTGCCATCAACTAAGAAACTCTACATCTCAGATCTTCCTTCTACTTCTCAGATTAAAAATTAAGTATGACATTAACTATTTCTCTAATCTACCTACTCTTCACTAGCATCTTAGCAATACAGTTCAGTAGTGACATGAAGAAAGCCCACAAACTGTTTCAATTTGTCTTATTTGACAGATTTTCTGAACCTTTTAGGTGCCCATACAGTGACTAAATTGGGAAATTGTTTTAAAATTCTGAATATCTAAACTAGGAAATGTAAAGAAATGAAATGTTCCATTATTTTATTCTGTCCTTTTATTCATCTTCTCTTCTGAGGCTGCACAGAACTTGTGTCAGTCAAAAAAAAAAATGAAGTCCAAAAATTAAAATTGGCTGGACTTGGAAAGACTACCATCATAAATTCCACTTCATATTTGCCAACTGGTTATATGCTGTGTCACAGAGAGACCAGCTTTGAGGTCTATTACAATGACATTAGATACAAATATTATAGTTGGACTGTTCTGCATAGCCTGATTTGCAGAGATACATGCACTTCAGAACTCTCAACTGGCTTAGATACTTGTAGTTCTGTCTTTGAAAAATTTTATGGTGCCAATTTGTTTTTCCAGCCTTCTATTCATTCTGCCCAGAAAAAGAAAGCACTCCGAACTTTGCTGGCAACTCCATGAAAATGCAGAACACGGGTCTCCTACTCTGTTCCTCTGGGTCTCCTTCTGTATGGACCTAAGCACGTAGACTGAAATCAGTATCATTAATCCACATAAAACAAACTCCTAGAAATTAAAGAGAACTATCTAACTAGTAATAAATCACAAGATTAAGCAGAATTTATAGTTCATAAATGGAACACACTCAGAAAACACAGCTCATGTTCTGCAATACTGCTATTTCATTTAGCCATTTGCTTTCATTTTTTCTGAAAGATAAACTGAGTCTTGAAAAATATAACAAACATCACAAAAATAAAAAAAAATAAAAATCATAAAACTTCACTATGTAAATTTGAGTTTCTAAATGAAACCTTTCAAATCTTTATACCAGACATTCACAGAGACTTTCACACAGAGATCAAGTTTCAAAAATTAAGTTTCCTTCAGGGCCTTCTCTTCTCTACAGTGCCAACCAAAATTCAGGTTTTATAAACAAAGTAATATGGGTATTATAGTTAAAACACAATTCTTCTTCTGTTCAGAATCACAGCTTTAGAGAATCCTAGCATTCCAATAAGGTCCATGGGGGGAAAAAAAAAATCTTCTCTAACAATTAATACAAGTTATCTACATTTCATTCAGCTGGTTGGTATGCAACATGGGAAGAATCCTGTTTTTAATTATCTTTAATGATGTCCAAGAACTTGCAATGAGCTGTTATCAAGAAGGATTTGGTTTGCACTGAAGATCAATTCTGTGAATACAATGAGCAACTTCACTGGCAAACTTAGATCACGTTATTTTTCATAGAGTAATGAATCATTTCTTAAACATTCGATGCAGCTCCTAACATTCTTCCTTCTGAGGAAATTTGCTGTGGGAATGAGGCCAGAAGGGACAAAAGTTTTGGTTACAATGTTCAATATGCTAACTCAGAAATGAGGCTTAACTACCAATGATGAAAAATCTTTTCAAGTAACCAATGCCTGGTCAAATTGTGGCTCTTACATTTGATGCTGAAATTACACAGAATAATTTTGTATATTACTTCTTCAGAAAAGTAACAGACTGGACATGAAAGGTATGAAGTAGGGCTGAAATAGCTAGGTATCTCTTTTCCCTTTAATACAGTCACCTGCTTATAGGGAGATGTTTGTAATTAGAGACCTGCAAAAGTTTTGCAGGAAAAGAGAGACATGAGCATCCTTTTCTTGAACTTACAGATGCAAAGGTTTACAGATGCAAAATACATGGGAAATTCACATAGTTGATTTTTGAAAGCTTATAACATAATTATAACTTTCAGATGTAACAGAAACTGAGTCACTTATTTTAATAAAAGATTAAATATAGTTTGGATTTTTAAAACAAATCACCACCATGCACCCACTATGATTAAGTATTTCTCACATTTTATTTATTCACAGCATTTTCACTTGTCTTTTTTTTTTCTTCTGATGTGCTAGTGAATCAGTGTGATAAATATTGCTATACATTGCAACAAGGCAGCTGGTTTAAATAATTATCGGTTTCTAGCCATGTGCTACGTATCTCACATTTTCAGTATTTTATTCTGAGGAGAGAGCACCACCCTGCTGATCAGACACATTATGAACTGTTTGCTCGCTTCATTGGCCCTTTCAAATCTTATGTCTCTGCTGCTCCTTCTCCCAAAACACTTTGAGGGACAGTTTACCTCAGGGAGCACATTCAGAAGACATTAACTCTACACCAGGTTTGTCCTTTCCCAGCCCTGTGAAGCCCTCCAGCACTATTACCGCACCCTCTGAAAGGATATCCTTCAAACACCCTCTCTTGACCTACAGTGACACCCTAAAGCATGTAATCCATACGTGTAGTTTCATGATGGAAATGTGTTTCTGTGGTGGGCTGCAAAACAGGCTGCATGCTATTTCATTCATCCTGTACTGTAAACAAACCAACCAACCTCACATGTACACAAGGACCAAAATCATGCCAAGAAGCATACTAACAACTGAGAGGCATGGATAGTCAACGAGCCATTGCTTCCACTCTCTCCTGGACCTCTTTCTTTAGCAGTATAGGCATACATAAAAGAATGAATTTTCTAATGGGCTGCAAGCCATCTTTCTGATTTTATTTCTGGTTCTTCCATCCGAATTAAACAAGCCACAAATCAAAGTTTGCTGAAATTGATGCTACGATTTTTGTTTTTGCAAATCCATTAAAAGTGCAAAAAGATGTAGTCCTGTGCAACGCAGTCTCATTCAAGTATAAAACATGCCCAGTATAAGCATTAAAAACTGTAGTAATTAAAAAAAAATATTAAATTGAAAAATAAACATAATACTGTAGTATTAAAAAAGTATCAAATAAAAAGCTCTCAATCATGATAAAAACACACTTCAACTTCCTACAACCTCTCAAGCAGAAAGAATCCTTTCACCATGCCTTCAAAGTCAAAGAACTTGGGTTCACTTGACATTACAGAGGAAACAAATTCCACAGCCGAGGCAGCTTCAGTGAGATGGCACTGCATCCCACCCAGTAAAGCCTAAAGACTGTGAGCTCACACAACAGTGCACCCCCAGAGAAAGCACATCTCAGATAGCCAAACCCAAGGAAGACAAGACATTTAGATGAAGACTGCTATTGCCAAATGCATAGTGAACATAGAAGGAAGTGTGACCCATTACTGAAAATAGGTATTTCGTCTGATAATATTCACAGGGGAAAATATACAGAAACCACATGCAAAAAACCCCCACCCAAACTTCATAAAAAAACAGTAAAATGTCAACTTCCACTTGATTTTCTGCTGGGCAGCCCAGGAACTGGTTCAGACCAGAATTGTCCCAGTCCTTTGCCTAGCTGATAGACAAGATGAATAACCAATGTCTAGCAAATTAAGCCCTCTGAAACCTTTTCTTTAAGGCCCACTCACTGAGACCAGCTGAAGTTATGCTGAAGTACTAGAAGAGACACTAACCAGAAGACCAACCACACCCACCCTGCTGTGCATTTCCTCTCAATTCCTGTTTGTTTTTCCACTCCTCCAGTAAAAAGGTGTGTTAGATGGATATCCAACATAATTTGACAAAAGATACAAAGCTCAGTCCATTAAGATTGTATATCTGGGACCTCTGTGTTGGGGTTGTGTTAAAAAATTGTGTTTCAAGTTCTGCAGTTTCTCTTACATACTAATTTAAGTTCAAGTAGAGGGGTGTATCTTTTTTTTTTAAATAAAAATTTAAGTACTAATAGTAGTTGGTCATTTTACATGGAAGCATGGTTAACAGTTGACATGTTGCAGTTTAAGCTGTTTGTTCTCTTTTCACATGGCACGGGGTTGGATACAAAAGGACTGTGAGCAGATACCGTATGACGCACTTGGACACAGCAGTGGAAAAAATGTATTTAATTTCTTTTTGGTATCAGGAGAAGACTAGAATCATTTATATTGAAATGCTACAGTGTAAAATGAAAAACTATTTTTAAGGTTTTAAAATCCTTCTTGGTAAAGCAGAATATTGTTTATTCCCACAACATCCATAATTCATGGACAGTTGCACCATAAACACAAATTAAGAAAGAGCTTGCACCACAGAAATGGCAGGAATAGAAAGGAAAAAAGAATGCCTATATTTTGTGCCACATATGGAGAGACATATGGAGCTATCATAAAATACAGGTAGCATTTGCAACCCCCCCCCCCAAACTGAAGACCACAGCTGAGCTACTACCTAGGGCTTCAACAGACAACATCAGAACTATACAGAGAAAGTGGGAGCAAAGTCACAAAGCAATAACAAAACTGACTGAACAAGTGAAGAGAGAAAAATGACTGAAAACAGTACTGACATCTCACTAGATGAATGGGGTGTTGCAGACACCTACATAGTTTGATAACCAAACAGAAAGGAGGAAAAACTTGTAAGAATATGAGACATATTTATCAATTCATTATATATCACTATTTGTGTACAGTAATTCATAGTGCCTGCTACTCTTTCCGCCTTTGGGAACATCAAAACTTAAAAAAGCATAAAGATGAGTTATCAGAATATTAAATACGCATATAATGGTCTCAAGCGACACCCCTCTTCCCTAAGGGGATTGTGGCCTAGTGTATTGTTTATGAAAACTAAACGAAGTGTGTTTTCAACATTCTTAAAAAGAATCATACAAAAATCCTCTAGAAATTAAAACCTAGTCACTTAGCACCTCTAATTCCAGCTGGTTTTATCATTATCTTCAGTATATACCAGCTTTTGTTAAACGCATTCACTTGCAGCATAACCCATCCCAAGCATTAGCAAAAACAGGAAAATACTCAAAAATGGCCTTCCATTGTAGATAGTATGTAACCTGGGACAAAAAAACCCAAAGACCTATAGCCAAAGCAGCAATAAGAGTGTATTAATTATCATTCTAATTGAATAGATTAGATTCTATTCAGCAGAACAGCCATTTCCCGATCTTGACACTATTTGATGATAGCAAAAGCAGCGATGAAACTGTAAGCACTGAGAAATGTCCTTGTAGGTAATTACTTATGTAAATGAAAGTCCTTCCAAAAGTGCAAAGAAATGTTAATAGTCTGTCAAACATTTAATGGAACGTAGGAGAAACTGTAGCTGACCACTCATGTAATGGAAACACAATCCTGCGTTTGTGGAAAATCACTGTTCAATAGCCTCATTTTCAGTAATCCAAAATATAAGGCAAAACTCTTATTTTTGGTGCTTCGGTGTTCATACCAGTGGCTTTTCATCAATAGATCTCTTGGGTGACATAAGAGACTGCTAGGTCACGTTCAAAATAACAAAGCCAGAGAGTACTTGCATAAATCATCACACCAACCAATTTAATTAACTAAAACAATATTCAAGACCATTTTTGTGTAAGCAACATCATCATTCAAACAGTAAAACAAAATATCATCATCAATAGCAGGACACACAAGTCATCCTCTCCCTAATACTG
>NW_010524151.1:83245-109666 GCF_000687285.1 Phaethon lepturus
GAATCAAAGCATTACTAACAGGACCATAAGGACTTCAGAAAAGAAATGTCGTTGTCTATTTTATGACTTTTGTCAAGCACCAGCAAATTTCTGAACTAGATGAACCTCTTAAGTAAAACATCTTTTTCCATAAGAATTTAAGACGTAAAGTTTATATCTATAGATCAGTGAAGACACAAAGTATCATACAGGATTCTACACTCAAAAGTTTAATCAATTGTATTCAATGAAGTCAACACCTGGAAAACTTATGTCATTAGTGAATGATTGTAGAAAAAGGTTTGACAGTATAAACAGTATGTAGAATAAAATTATGCAGTGCTATTTCCTGAAATCATAGAATATTGAAGTGCTGAGGATATAAAAATGTAATGAATCATTACTATTTTACTACAACATGTAACATGTATTTATAACATCATTAAGCTGTCTAGATAAATCTTGCTTTTAGAAGTTTTGAACTTCAGTGCAGATAATGTAATCTAAATGTAATCTAAAAAAAACCTACCACATGATCTTTTGATAAGACAGCATTTTCATCAGATCTTCTGAAAAAGAGATGATTTTATCTAAGTGAACTTTTGGACTATGCCACTATACCTACCATGTGCACGATCTTTAGTCGAGAGATAGTTATGTCTGTTTAACTTTCAGCGATGGGTCCTACTGCGTCCAGCAGGATTATTTACATGAATTAAATTTATCATGTGTATTAGTTTTTGAAGATCAAAGTTTCTATTGTCAACATTTCTTTGAAGAAAGGGAGGAATTGTTCAAAGCTCTCTCTATAATGAGACGGAAATCCTTACTTTTTCAATAAAACACCATTTCTAAAAGCATACGTAGGCAATTCATGACAGCATGGGTCTGCATGCCACCTCGTTCCTGGTTTTGCCTTTAACTCACTGCACAGCCTCCATTCAATGAATATATATTAAATATGCATTTTTAGTGGGAAAAATGAGACTGATCGAGAATATAAAAAAAATTTCTTCTTCAGCGAGTAAGCTGGTGTAATATGCAAATGGATTTCATTAAGTGATAGTTTATAGAAGAATTAGCTTTTTACTTGCTTGTCATTCAACTCAGTTGACATTATGGGGAAATGACATTCTTATATTTGTTTCTCATTCAAACTTTTATACAATTCACCGATAGCTACGGTGCAAACACCACCAGGAGGAGCAGAGCAGCTGAGTGAACAATGCGCAGATTTTCACATTTCCATGTGCTCAGCACCTATTAGACAGACAACAGCTGAGAAGCATCTTTATCCTCAAGGACGGGAACTTTTACACTCATTTCAGTGGAACTAAGGAGTTCATTTAGGTTCCCCATTTCAAAATAGTTACTGCAAGGACTTTGCCATCGTGATTCATGGGAGGTCAAAGAACAACATGCCCTTCCTTTCTCCTGGGCTTACACTCTACTGTTCAGCCAAATAATCATCAGCACCTCAGTCTGCCTTGCAGCTCTTGCAGGTGGGCAAAACCTGTTGTTACATTACCTACAATATATTCAGGTGGCTTTATTCTACAAAAAGAATTCTGAATCCTTGTTTAAGTTCAAGAATTTTAATAAGATTAAGTAAATTGTAATAGTTTATTTCATCAAAATTTTTAAAGAAATAATTTACCTTTCCTAATTTGGATTTTGCTACAGCTTGTTTTCTACTAAGTCATTTTGGAAAAGGATTAACAATTCATGGGTCACCACTCATTGTTTATTACACTTTATATATAAACTTTTTTTTCCTTCATAAGATCTTTTCAGCATTACTCTTACTCAGCCCTCTAGTCGTCTTTTCAACCTGGAACATCTGTTCTGCTTTTCCCAGTTTTGCTAATTTTGTATGTATTTCTAAAACAGCATTGTAAAGTTTCCATATTATTTCTGAAAAACGTGCTCAGAATTGTCTTCAAAAAACTCGTGTGTCTCAGTTACTGCAACAGATAAGCAGTAACAACTGCTGAATATAAATCCAGAAAAATAGTGAAAATTTTTCACTGTAGTAATTTATTTTGATTTCCCTCCAAATTGTTTGGTTTTATAATGGTTATATCTTAATTCATAGGTTCTGCTGGGATTATAATTGTGTTTTGCAAAAAAAGAGATATCTGCCGTAGTTGTTTTTGGTTTTTTTAATTATGATGTATATCATCTGATAATTCAATAAAATACAAAACTCATTCTGGATCCTTTGGGTAATATAGCTGAAAACTGAAAGCCTGAAAAAATGTCTGGTCTGAAAACATAAAATAATTCCTAGCTCAATTTGAAGAGAAACTCTTTTCTCTTAAGGAGATGTTTTAAAGAGGTAGGTTATTAAATCTAAATTGCTTGTTCTATTTGCCTCAGCCAGTAGGACTGCATGTCAGAACGCTCCTCTTAGTCCTCCGCTCGGTTTCAAAGACTGAAAAGAACAGAGATTTAACTGCCAACAGGGAGTGACGGAGAAGTTTTTCTAAAGTACTGCAGACTACTACTGATACACGCTCTGGCAGAATGAGATCCCAAAATTTGAAATAGATGGTGATTGTTCACATTTAATTCAGAGAGCAAGCAACACCCACGTAATGCCCACAGGCCATCATATCAGTTTACAGTTCTTTCGGTGCTGCTGCATGGCTTGAAAACGGTTTCAAAAACTGAGATTCAGGATAGTGTCCAGTTACGGTAGAAAACACAGGGACATAGCTCATTTCCAATCTCTGAATCACCTGGACTGGAAGGGACCTCCAGAGGTGACCCAGTCCCACCTCCTGCCCAAAGTAGGTCCAGTTAGACCAGAGCATAGCTCGGAGCAGTGAAATGGTGACACTGCGCTGTAATGGAGACATTGGCCATTGTGGGTTATTTTGGCCTTAAGCACTATTTATA
The DNA here is from genome assembly GCF_000687285.1 of Phaethon lepturus. NCBI lineage: Eukaryota > Metazoa > Chordata > Aves > Phaethontiformes > Phaethontidae > Phaethon > Phaethon lepturus. The sequence goes on from NW_010524151.1 coordinate 86,126, forward strand.
AAGTGGACTACAAGAGGTTAAACAATCCCCCCAACAACTTGAATTCAGAAGTTAAATCCAGACAGCACAGAGGTACTCTGCTCACATACCTACTGCAGAGACCAGACAGTTATGGCAAAAGCCAGGACTGTCACAACAAGGATCAGACGGAGGAACCCTAAACATGAAGACGCAGACCTTGAGCTTTACCCGAATCTCCTTCTGGTTTCCCAGCATGGGTCCCTGACTGGACTAAGAATGTTTTAACTAGGGGTTACACAGCAAAATCACCGATGTGTAGCCTACAGGTTGGATGTCTTTTATTTCTGTGACAGTGCCTTCCTTTTAACTAATTTTTTCAGGATCCATATGTCACAAATGAGACTGTGACAGCAACATCTGTCATACAAATCCCAGTTCTATATTGCCTACCCAAGTCAAAATGGAAAACTATTAGAGCGTAACATTCATTGCAAATAACCTGTATAAAATTTCCACTGTTCCCTGCACTCATTAATATTATTAAAGAGTTTTCTTTGAAAAGTCTCCATTTTAATATATTATTACTGAATATATATTGAGAAAGGAACAAACGTTTCATGTCACCTTCTAGAAGAAATTAAGCTTTCAGCCAGTTTTTTTATTTCCAATTTGAAAATATTAATATATTTTAATATGTGTCAAATAAATTAGTATATTTATTTCCAATTTGAAAATATTAATATATTTGTCATAAGGTGTGACAAATCAGTACACAGAATTAACAATGAATTATTACAGGTAGAAGACTCGCTTTACTAAGTTAAAAGCACTAATTTTGAGCCTAAGCAATGTTCTTGTGTCTTACCTCTGCAGAGGGGTTTTGCACAGGTGAAGAGCAACACGGTTACCTTAAGAAAATGGGCTAAAAGATCAGATTCCTGTAAGCAGTCTGGGAAGGCAGTTCTCTTCCTGTGTAATGAACATAACAGAGGCACAATCATCTCCCAGTGCATCTAATTCTCAGCTTCCAAGATAAAATGGTCAATGATGGTTTCACTTGTGATTTGTCTTTTTTTAATCTTAGCCTCAAATGCTATTTATCAGCTCAGGTACTTAAAATTATCTTGCCAAGGCTGTGTTGTTCAATATTTGATGTTCTTTCCATTTGAGTTATATTTGCAATCTTTGAAATAAAGCTTTCAGCACAAGTGTTCAAAAAACTGGTATAAATAATACAAAGAAACCTAATATTTGATCCAACTTGCATCACACAACTAACTTTTTCCTACCTTTTTTTGTCTGTCTGTCTTTCATATTAGTCAATGTTGAGTCCACTCATCCACCTTTTGTTTGATACTTAAGAATATTCAGCTTTACCTCGCAACGTGCATTTCTGCCACATGGCAGAAACATTTACGTGTACAGTAAGTGTAGCTGACTGCATTGATTTTACAATAATAAACTCAGGCAGCAACATCCACAAGGAATTCCAAAGCCTTTGTAAGGAATCACGTGCTGAAGCTATCACACCTATGTTAAATGAAGTTTATTTATTCCTAATGGTTTCCCAATTCATTACTTTTAGTGGTTTTCCAAGTTTTCCTAAAATAATGATGACAGAACAATTTATTCATTTTTCAGAAGTGTCTTCAGGTCCTTGAATAAATAATGAGAGTGATAGCACCTTTCAGGAATGCCTGAAAGGACACGAAAGGCGCTTGCTCAAGCGAGACCAATTGCTCTCACCTATTTTTTTAAAAACAGAATGTCCACAGGAAGAACAGAAGAAATAAAAGGCACGGAATAAAAAAGCAGGGGTGGGGGAGAGAAACTAAAGTACAGGTTGTCTTGTCTGGTTCACATACAGTTAATCTGCTTTATTCAACTAGTCCAGAAGTGAAACAGAACTTTTGTTCTTTAGGAAAGCAAGATGACCTGTTTGAAGTTAAACAGGGTGTCAAAAAAGGAGCAGGTCCTTAAATAATTCCTGAAGTAAACAGCTCACACATTCAATCTTTGGGCAAGCCACCGCTGGAGTAATGGACAGGTGCATATACCACTATGGAAGCTGCATCATCCATCAAAGACAAGAAGGTATAAGAAAGTACAGAGCACAACAGACAGTTCTAGTAACAGCCAAAATAAGCATGGGTACCCATCCATTTCTTTTCCATTAAAATACCATTTTCTCATTTATAACTGTACTACATGCAACACACATATGGGTTATTTCTTTACGGATCACCTGCACAAGTGACATTTTTCAGATCATCATTTTGTGCATATTGTGTTAGCATAAGAGATGGCTAACATATATTACTTAAGGGAGCAAGTTGTTAGTACAGATACTCAGTCCTGTTATTTGATTTAGACTGAAAACTTGTAATATTTCTTAAAGGCAGTCACATGATTTAAAAAAAAAAAAAAAACAGGGTTAGAAAGAAAAGTCTGTAACATACACTCTCCGAATTATCAAATAGCATTTGCAACATTAAACCTGAATATCTCAATGCTGTTTCAAGCAGTTTTCCCCTCACACTATGGCATTACAATGACTAAAGAGAAAGAGTAAATATTATTTTCCTTCAAACTTCATTTAAACATCCATTTCTGTTGTGTTTCCTGTATTGAATTCAGCTAATTTCAGTATTTCTTGCTATTAGGCCCCTTTCTCTAAAATTTGTTTACTTACCCTCCAGACTTCAAGTTCTTACAGAATATCAGAAAAGTACTTAGAGATCAAGAGAATTGATGCCACAAATTAGCTTCAATATGTACCACAGAACAGTTAAAAGATATCAAAAGACTTCATCTACAAAGCTTTCTGAACAATGTGTATTAAAGATCAGGTAAATGCAGGAGCTTCATTTCCAAAAATAAACTCTTCCAAAATTGTAGCACAAAACCCAATATATACTTCGAAAATGGCTACTCACTGTAATCTTAGTCAAAAACATCCCTGATATAGAGTAAAAACATTCTCATTCCAAGTCCTTCACAGGAGTCAAGCAATCATGAACTAATTGCTCCTGAGCAAAACCAGTTATGTTCAGTATAGACTAGGGAAAAAATTAATACGAATAACTCAATGTCTTAATTATATATGATTCTGGTCTAACCAATTCGAATATTTATGTAGAATAATGGAAGATTACCTTAAAGCACTTCATGGCAAGATAATCGCACACTGCCGAAAGACTGATAGACCCAAAACAAAGCTTAATGCATCCGTTATCAGTTGTCTACCTACCGCAATATTATACCCTGTGTCATGCTCTGATTTTCTTTTCCATTCATTTTCAAAAACATTTCTATACACATAAAATACATCTTGTTTCAAGACTACAACTCTGGAGATTAATCAGTTTTTGAGGGATCTGGCCCTTCTTCAAACCTCTATCTCTCAGGCTTCCGGTTGTCAACTTCTTTAAAACAAGAAGTTTCCAGCTATCATGGATACAAAAAAAAAAAAAGTTGACCCAAGTGTGCTCTGTAGGTACAGTAGAGGAATATCTGGCCCTTCTTCAAACCTCTATCTCTCAGGCTTCCGGTTGTCAACTTCTTTAAAACAAGAAGTTTCCAGCTATCATGGATACAAAAAAAAAAAGTTGACTCAAGTGTGCTCTGTAGGTACAGTAGAGGAATCCTTAGAAAAAAAGGCATCTTTTTTCCCCAAAAAAAACTAACTCATGGCTTCCGAGTACATGAATTTGACAGCAGTGCTTCAATCCCCTTGCTTCAAACTCTAACATTATTAAGCACTTACCGTTACAGACCTTGGAATCCCAAAATAATGATCTCCCTGAAGTAGCGGGGAGCTGCATACTTCCCTGCCCCAGGAGGGCACAGGCGGTTACCTCTGCCGCACACTCCGTTCGTTTCCTCTGGAGCCCACAGAAAACCTTCAGGATTGCCAAGGCTTTTGCAAAGGGAAGGCACTCGGGGCTTCCAGAGTGGGAGAGAGTGGCGGCGGAACTTGGCACAGTCCCCATGAATACAGGATTGGAAAACTGTCAGGGAGCTGCTGATGACTGACCCCACATCAATGGGACGTTCACCCTCACCCAGAGCTTTCTCCAGGTAGCAAAAGTCAGAAGGAGAGTAAGAACTTGAGGATCTCATCAAGCAGTTTCATTCTGAGTGCCCATGGCTCCCAGACAGCTCTTCTCACAGCAAAATATTCAGATTTTTAATTCTAAAGCACTTTTTAACTAAAAACTATACAACTACTGCTGAATAATCCAATGCTCAATTCAGCCATGACTTTAAATTCTTATACTAAACAAATAGAAAACAGGTTTCCTAGACGCTATTTTTACAGCTGAAACTGCCTACAAAGACTCTATTTGTATTTACTTCATTTCTGATTTACGCATGCTGGAGATGCCCAACTCAAAAACGTTCCTTTATCAGACCAATCACCCCTAGAGAGGGAATGTTTTACCTTTCAGACACTATCATGTAGCTATTCAGACATTATTTTGAGATTCAGCAGAGCGAAGATAACTGAAGTTTTAAATTGCTTTTGGTGTTTCTTACATCTACAGTAACGACTGACATAACAGCTATATATTGTGATATATGTGCACCTGAAGACCATTATCATGCTGTGTGTGTAGTGGAATTTTTTTTTTAACATTAAATTGCTAAACAAAATTGGCTTAACATAGCCAGGACTAAAAGGGAGTTGTAGAAAAGCAAAAGGCTCTATCTTCTTTTGTCCTTTCGATTCCAGTGTGCATACTAAAGGATATATGAACATATCATTCCTGACTCTGGAAAGGATTTTCCTTGGTCAACAGAATTTTCTTAGCCTTCTTTAAGGGAACAGATTTTCAGATATTTAAAATGGCAAACTGTCTTATGAATGATGCTGAATGTCAAAGGTTATTTTTCATTGCAAAGCCTTCTCTCACTGGTTTTAGCAGAATGGAACTAAGATTATTTGTATTTTGCAATAATCTATCTGGATGTTGTGGTAAGAACACAGGACATGAAAAAACATAGGATTTCAAGCTCCCTTCACTTCCAGTGCAAAATAACACAGGTATCAAGAACAGTTAAATCACAAGCAAAGGAATAATGAAAACAAAGATATTTAAACTTTCACATAGATCTTATGATCAAAGACAAAATCCAGAATGGTGTAGAAGCAGCAAAAAATTAAACAATCTTCATCAGGACCCTGCCGCTGGAAGGTGTACTGTGCTTTGTTTTATCAAGTACACCTGCGTATTCTTTACCATTAAAATTACACCCATTTATGTAAGTATTATTATTTCACAGACAGCGAATCGACGTACCAGAGAGAATTATTTGTGCGGTTTTGGAATTGTGGCTGAGTTGGCAACAAAATCAAATTTCCAGTATTTCAGGCTACAACTTGGAGCAAGTGACTCTCCTTCCCACTCCATTGATTTCAACCTGAGCATTGGGCTGAATGACAATGGCACAGCTGAGAATTAACCACGAGAGCAAAAATCATGAGCAAGCATTAGCTGAGGTGCATGAGTCAACTTTGGAAGGCTTGAGACAACTCCAGCTGCAAAAATAATTGTTTAGGCAAAGCTATTTTCACCCCTAAGTCTGAGCTTCTTATTAAATCACTACATACAAAAAACGACACTCATTTTACAGATTCCTTTAAACCAGTTACATTTCAGTAGAACTCTAGCTCATCTCTCTGGGAAAGCTTTCTTGGTGCTTTTCTTGTTAAGCGTGAAACAGCTGAAACATCAAGCTCAGCTAAGAAACCTCTCTGAGCACAAGGGTGGTGAAAACAGTGGTTCCTCCCAGGGACACCCACCAACCCAGCGATGGACAGGAAGGGGCTCTTCTGAGCAGAGACAGAAAAACTCAAAGCAAAGACCAAGCTCATTTTGCCCGTATATCACCATTCAACACGAAAATTAACCACCCACCTTTGTAAGAGATATGCTTAGGCATTTGCTCAGGTGATATACCTCAGAGAATAATATGCCACAACATAAACTGGTAGCATCACTTCAGCAAGCATCTGCAATCCTAGAGGGGGTAATGGTCACTTCCAGTTTTGTCAGCGTTAAGCTACATACAGACCGCAGCAGTGACTTAAAAACTGTTATACACAAGGTATCATGCCAGAACGTATCTCTGTTAATGCCAGAGAACACGTGTTTTGCAGCCCTCTCTGGAAAACCAGTATCTTCTCTGTGTTGACAAAACCTGAGGAATAGTCAATCGAGCTTTAAAGGGGCATTAATTAATTGTAACTGGTATGATTTGAAAGAAATTCAGGGATAGATTGACACAATTTGAGCAGACAAGATTAAAAGGATGGGAATACACCACAGAGTATTGACGTTGCAAATTCAAGCCGTAAAGCCTGAAATCTCTTCCACTTAGCAGATGCTGTGTACCAAAAGCCCTAAAAACCAGTACAAGAAAATCTGACTGCTGATCTACACAGTTCATCATAAATTTAAAGGCAGGAGCAAACAAATCCTGCATGAGAATGCATCTGCAGAACTCCATCAAGGTGTAAGATGTCTGCTGTATTCTCAGCCCCCTCTTCAGTGTAGGAGATAAATAAAAAAGACTGCTGGACTCGATGGCATCTTTACAGAATGCTTTAAGAACTTGGGTTTGAAAGGAAGATTTTGAATGTCAAAATTTCTTTACAGATAATCTCTACACATATTTGAAGGGCAGGAGACTGGACAATTTACAGCCATTCTTGTAGATTAAGTCGACAACTGAACCCAGCTAATGATGAGTACTTTCATTTAACATGTGCCATAGCTCACTGCAGTGGCTGCATTTGGAATTGGCCCAGGAAGGGTTAAATCACTTGTCACTTGGTGAAATTCTAACACTGACTTTTACGTAGATACTTGGCTACCAAAAGCAATGAAAAACTGTGGTGGCATTCATTGACCTTTCATCCACACCTAATACTGCCTGACAGAAGGACTGTTAACTCAGTCTGTCAATTATAAATTGCCACTCTGCGCTCACTCTGATCAACTAAATCATCTGTGATATTAAAAACAAAAACTCCCTCTACACCTACCTTGGCCATAAGTCTCATGAAAACATTCGCTGTTGGATAAGGTTTTGAGCTTGCGTCGACCTTTCACAGCTGTGATAAATCATCATTACCATGGTCTGTGTGACCACAAATTTATCTTAAATGTAGATGAAATAGCATTTGCAGTCCAAAATGAGATGGTTACTCTTGTAAACCTTTTAAAGACTATTTCTAAAGTCGATTTCAGAACTTTAAGGACCTACTGCTAGAATTGGCTCCTGAAATCAGATACCTTCACAGCTATAGCATCTGTTTGAGTTCAGCTACCAAGAAGGGGGGGATAATAATAAAATAGCAAAATTATTACACAACAACTTCCTGAAATACCTTAGAGTTGAACTGAATAAAAGAGTCAAATACTAATCTCATTTGAAGAATGTCAACAAAATAGAAAAACCGTTCAGAATGCAGTTAACACTACCTGACCGAGCAATACACATCTCTTCAAGATTTTATGGATTTCACCACAGATGCTGATTCTGTCTATAACAGACTAGTGCTTTTCAAAATGTCAGACTTGGAGAGAGTTCCTTTTTCTTCAATTATCTCTGTATTACATATATATAAAGCTAGTGACATTATTAAATAGCAAACAATACAAGTTATAACATATCATTGCATGTGACTATAAAGCAACCATTGTAGGGATGATCTGTACATTGGACTTCGCTATTTTCCATTTTGTTCAAGACACCTCTTTTATCTTAGGTATTATTTCTGCTTTTGTACCTTTACAGACTGAAAAGAATCATTTCAAAAGAGGTTTAAAAACTACAAGAATGACTTCGTACCTGAGCCTGCCACTTTCAATCACGTTGAATTATACTGATTTAATGCTTGAGTCTGCTACTCTTGCCCATTTTGAATACCACCAACTGGCTATGCAAATCTCACTGAAACCTAGAAGGTCAGTTTTTAAATCTCTTTTCACATTTCTAGGCAATTGCTGACCAAAATAAACTCTTCAGACAGAGCTAGAGTATTCTCAGAGAGCACCCATTTTACCAACACAGAGTATCGATGTATGTGCCTTAGCAACCATCATCAGAACAAGCTCTTGCCTCCTTTGGCTCCGCACCTGAGAAGTCTCTCTCCATCTACAGTAAAATGTGGAAGAGAGGTCCTGGTCTACAGGCAACGGCAAGAAGAGCGTAGTGGGGAAGACCCAGGACAGAAGTTACTGAGGCAAATACTTAACTGAATCAAAAGAGACTATAAAAGTGAATTCACTTTTTGTCACTTTCTCACACTTTTTAGTTCTCAGTATTCTCTTCAGAAATGCTAGAGAGAGAGATGTTTCAATTAATTTCCCAGCAAGTTTCACTGTATTCACTGTACTCAAGTAAAGAACAGATTTAGTAACCTAACAAGAGGTAACCCATTTTAACTACTTGATCACTCTCCTTCTAAGGCATCCATGGTTATAATTTTATCCAAATGATATACCAGAACTATAAAAAGCTCCTTGGCCTACAATCTGGATCATCTCACTCCCATCTGTAAATCATCAGCTAACCACTGACTAGTCAGCAGTTACACATTTTAGGTAGCAGTTTATTACATAATTTTTTAAAATTATATACAAAATTATTGTGGGCTTTAAGAGGCATGCAAGAGTAAGATTAACAGATTTCTTATTTAGAAGCTTGAATATGACTTAAATGACATCGTCTGTATCAATAAGCTTGCACAATACATGTGATACTATTTCATTTATATTCCTTTAAGCTTGCAACAAGATTTTATAAGCTGTATTAGCCCAAGGCATGTAACATTCATAAGACAAGTACAATTTCTAGCTGCATAGTTCATATTGCGTAATTTTGTAGCCGCATAGTTTCAGAAAGAATGAGCAGCAAAAAACAACTACAAACCACCACCACTAGCCTCATTCATTCCCAAATGAATATCACTTAAAGAAGTGAAAATTCCAACCTCTTCCTTTCTAACACGCAGCATAACTTAAAAAAAAAAAAATACACTAAGTTTGCTCTCCAACTGGACTCAGTACTTCACAACATTCACTCTGTTCCCCGGAGAAGTCTATCGAGCTCCTAATAGTTCCATAGCTCAAAATAAAAGTGGAGCTCCTGGCCATACTGCTTTGGAATGTTAAATCTGTAAACTAGGCAAAGTATTTCATATGCTTAGGGGTGGTTTTGATTCTATAATAAAGGGAATTTAAATTCCTAAATCCCACGGTGTTATTATGAACCTTCAAGATAATTTTCTAAACTTCAACAATGTGCCTTTATCTTCAAATTCCTTCAGCTTTCCTACTATGTTTAAAGAGAAAGAACTTTCATAAGGCTGATTAAAATTTTCCTAAGCTATATAGTTTCATAAATATGTTTTCATGAAGAAAGAAGAGCTCTTGAACTTGAGATGGGCAGCTTTTGCATCTAGAAATTCAATTTCCTCAGAGAATATCTGAAAACCACATTACAGGAAGCTATGGTTCCTGACTTAAGGGAAGTGGAGGGAAGGAAAAAGTAAAATAACAAAATGTGCAGCCGACCTGAACCTGCCAAAAAATCAAAATAAATATTACCCTGTATATATTGTACTAAGCACACGGTGCATTTCAGCTGCCGTTTTAATGTAACACTAAATAAAAAAAGGGTATGAACTTTGTTTAATATGTCAACACATAGCAAGTTATCAAAACAAAAACAGCAGCATAAGCTAACTACTTTTATCAGCATTCATGAGGGTTTTCTTGCATTTTCGTAACATTTAAAATATATTTCAGATTGCTTTTGGTAGTAAGCAACACACAAATATAGGAATTATCTTGCTGACTGATATATTTTATTGTATATCGACAACACAGTTTCTGAGGTCCTGCTCACTTCAAAGGAACGACAAAAACCCCCAGTCTGTCCTCACTAAGCTTATTACTCCGCAACATCACTTAATGTATGCCTGCAGCCCTTTCCATCTACTCCAGCGTAAACAGATTTTCTCATTGTACATTTTCTTTTCCAAATTTCCTTTCAAAGCATTACATTACCTGCTTTGACAGTTTTGATCCCTGCATTTAGATATAGTTTATGTAAGTATTAGTTGGTTTAACCGATTTTAAATTTGTCTTTCATATCAACTAAATTTACTACTTTATTTAGGTATTTCTATTTCAATCAAAGAATTCTGTCTCAGACTATTTAACTTTTTTTTTATACTGCAGAGGTAAACCTTTTCTGAAATAAAGCTGTTTTCATAAGCAAAATTTGTGCCATACTTAAATTTTACTTTCTTAACTTCACCTCCTCTCCATTTTCATTAAAAGCTCCCTGAAGTTTAGTGCCCATTGTATCCTGTCAGTGTATTTGTTTGCTCTTTATGCTGATGCATCCATGTTATTCACTCTTCACTTACTGGGGCTTATGTCTCTAATCACTCTGCAAAGTTGAGAGAATGGAGTTTTTCCAGTTTCATTTGTGTCAAAAAGAGGTATGAAGGGCTATAAGCGAACTTTATACAGTCCAAGTGTAAAAATTTATCAGATGAAGTTCTTTGGTCAGAACTCCAAAATATTATCACAGCATAGAAAAGAAAAACTGGAAGCTTTGTCTTTTCTAGTTAATTGATTCAGTAAAATTATTTAAATGGAGACCTGTTATTGTTTTTAAAAAGCAAAACATTGTTATATTCCAAAATTTGTATGTGAAAAAAGTTAAAGTAAAAATTGGGTTTTTTTAATCCAAGAGTGCCTAACAGGCAAATAGTGATTTTTCATTAGCAGTAGATACAAGTGCAAAATGTGAACAATTTAAAAATACCAACTGTGGACCAAATCCTGACAATTCTTATGCCTGCCAAGGATAACATTTATTTCCAGTACACTACCGGATTTTGGCCCTACCTCTTCTCTCCTAAGAAATCAAAAAAAACTTTTACTTTTTCTGGGTTCAATGCATAAGAATTTAATAAAAGTACCAAAAATAATATAGGACATATGATAATGATTCATGCGTGTTAAGAAAAAGTCCTGCCACTAAAGTATTTTAAATTACATCCTTCATTTAATTTTCTTCTCTCCTAACATAGACAGTCAAAGTCCATGTTCCTACAACTATATCATAATAAAACTCAAGATAATGTTGATATATCAGCATCCAAGAGGTTTCTTATTTCTTTATACTTAGGCATGAAATTTTTTTTTGAAGGTTAATTCATTGGAACTGTTGGCTTCCTTCTGGGGAATCATCTTTTCTTGTCTCCAGACTTTCAAAATATTATTACTATAATTAACATGTGTTTGAGGACTTGATATTCCTGCATTACCTTCAAAGTCCACCGAATACCTTGTACCAGTCCACTTGTTCATGGACAAAATGATTGCAGCAATCTCAGAACCATGTCGATCCAATCCAGCAATCCAGCAACTATTATATATAAATATATTTTTAAAAATACATGATTTTGCTCTTCAGTAAGAGCTGCTGAACTGAACCAGCACTTAAATCCTTGATAATTTTAGCAGATTTGCCTCCCCTCCTACTCCTCAGATTATTTATGAAATCCAGCACATCTTCATGATACTTTATAAATAAATAATAATGACTTTTCATGCAGAAACAGTTGAATCACCATAGCATATTTGTTCACATCCATCACATTTTTATCCTTAACTGACATTGAGGACTGCACCTGTTATTTTTAATACATAACTGACCATCTGAAGACATCACTGTCACCCCCCTCACGCTCATTTTCTCATCAGAACCTCTGTCTCCAGATCAACACTTCAATGCAGAGAGTGGCCGCATGGAAGGAAGCTACTTTTTCCAGTTTGGATTCAGACAGTCAGGAATGGACTTCAAAGCTGATCACGGAGGACTCAAAACCTTACTGAAATGGGAGGTGATACCAGCTTCTTCAGAAGATGAGAACAACTCGCCAGCAAAACCAGGAACTGCATAAGAGCTTCCCAAAAGGCAAAATAATGCACAAGTATTTTTCTTAAGTGTGCTACAGATTCTAAGGTACAATTACTAAGTACTCCTGTGGCTGGCAGTTTTACTTTTAGACTCACTTCGTTATAAGTAGTAGGCCAGACTTGCACTGGCTGATGCCAGATACAGCTAGAAGACCGTCTGGAAGTGTATAAGATGAATTTTGACTAAAACCACTCCAGCAGAAAAGAAGAAAGGGGAGGGGTATAATAATAATTTTTTAAAAATATACTTTCCTACCATTTTCTGTGAATTATAATACTTTTGAAAACAGAGAAATAGATCAGCTCCCCCTTCCCAACTAATGAAACTTCGCAAGAAAAGCAGTTTGTACCAACTTGAAAATGAATGTATTTTTTTAAAGATTATCCATTTAGAACACCCAAGCCTAAAGGTAAAGGGTCTGCTTCGAAGCTGCCCTGCAGGGCCGGCTGAGAGGCAACGGTGACTTTTGAAACTCAAGTCTGAGACCCTGTCAATGGCTTAAACATAAACTACAAAAATCCTAATCCATTGAATTCTGACCTGGAGTGGTACAAACTTGAATTCTCTGATGACATAATGCTGCTTACAATAATTTCTTTTTTTCTGACAGAAGGATGTTTAACCTACATGTGCCAGTTCAAATACTCCATGTATCCTGTATCTGATATAACGTGATGTTAAAATTAAAATTCACTGTAATAAACCAAGCTAACACAAATGAATCTGTCCTAAGAATCCTTTAAGTGTCAAAGTCAGAAGGTTGTTGGAGGTCTTAAGCAACAGCCGTAATTAATCTGTTTCTTGTTTTGCTGTTCCAGACTTTGTCCTTTTTACCCAGCCAGCCATTTAATTTATGTCCTGGTCATCAGCTGAAGTAATAGGAAATCATAGCATTGCAAGACACAAAGCATTCTGAAAATAGAACTATTTCCTTTTCAAATACCTTAAGCATTTTGAAATACACTATCCGTAATACTGGCAAACAAAAATAAGTTAGCTGATTTTTTTTTTAAACGTTTCTGAATGCCTCTCACTGCCACTATTTCATTTAAAACTTTCAGCAAACATTTCAGAATCGATCCTAGTAAATACCCAAAATCATTTCATCCCAGACACTTGCAAGCTGTATGATCAGTTCACTTTCATGAACTCAGTCATGCCATAGCGTAAGCCAGAGACGCACAAAAACACTACACAGGCTATCAAGAACACTAAGGAATTTTGTGTACAGAAGTAACATAGAATCCCTCTGAAATTCTGAACTAATACATAAAATTATGTCAAGGATTTTTCAAGTTTGTGTAACAGTGCTGTGAATTGGCCAGAGCTTTGAAGATCTGCCTGGTCTGCTTGCTCCCCAAAGAGAACTCAAAGGTCTTTTTACTATGGAAAACAGAATAGAAATAAGAAGGGATTAACCCAGACCTGCCCCTGGTCATTGCTTCCATACAGTTAGTTCGGGAATTGTGGGGGTAAGAGGTCTCTGAGAATTGATTTCTGGAAATTCATTAGGTTTGGCTTGTATCAAAATTTGTACCAACCCTTCTGGTCTTTCAGCAACCACCAGAGTGTCCCCACGCTGGTACATTGCTTCAGGACACAAGTTCAGGACACAAGCATGCTTTGAAGGGAAACCTGCTCGTCCCCATTTCTGTGCTTTGGTTTGCAGCAAAAAACAGCCTCCGAGCACGCTGATGGGATTTCTTGCGTGTGAAATCAAGTTCAGGCTCTGCTCCAGGAACGGACCTAATGCCTTTCAGAAGGAGAGGAGCATCCAGTCTGTGAGACCAGACTAGAGCTGGTCCGAAACTAACTACAAACACACACTCCCCCTCATCCCCGAAATGTGTGTAATGGAGTTCTACAGCAGCATTTAAGACTCCCAAGTAACAACTGAAACCTCTCTAGGACGGACATCCAGTGCTCAGCACCAGCTCTCTCACTCCCCGGACCCACGGCACTGCCTGCGCTGGAGCCCTGCACAAGCCTCCTGGGCTACCAGGCGCCTGCTCACCATCGCCCCTCCTGCCCGGCTGCCGGCGTCCTGGAAATCCCAGGCACACAGCTGGTTTTTTCTCAGACAAAATTTCCAAGCAGATTAAGGTACTGTACCTTCTCGCCCTTACTCATCGTCACAGCAGCTTTTATACTTCACGTAGCGACGAGGGAAAGGAAATACTTCCTTCTGGTCACCACCACCCCCATCCCCGGGGAAGTCAGATGAAAGCACAGGCAAAAGCACAGCAGATGCTCAATTAATTTACTTATACATTACTGAGCTTCCGTGCTTGGCAGGAACCTCTTGGAAACACTGAAACCCCATGACAACTGACCTCCCCCAAACCCTTCCCTCTCACACCTCTGCAATGAGCCCTACAGACCACCCGTTCGGTCAGGCCTAGGAAAGCAATGCAGTGATGCTTCTGCTTATCAGGAGCAACTGCCATTTTGTCATGTTATCTGCAGCTTTTCATGCATAAAGAGAATAAGTTGTTTGGCCATTTCCCTTACAACACGCGCAAGAAGTCCAGCACAATAATTCTTCTTTGTATTACCATAACGGCAGCAAGTGGTAACGACACGGTAGGTAGATGTGAAAGTGCAATAGGACTGAAAGGAAGCGCAGATGAACCATGAAGGCTTCCCTCTGCAACTAAAGAAGTATCCGTCATTACTTGAAGGATGGTATTTCACTACATTTACAGTATTCATCTGAATCTGTATCGTATTTAGCAGTTTACTGCTTTCCTACAAGCTCTACATCACCATTGTTCCCTCTCATTTTTCTTTTTTTCCTATCTTCTCAATAACAATAGTAATCCTAAAACCTAAATTCATACTTTTCAAACGACAGAACTTAAAGACATAGTATTTGCCTAGAGGACCATCGGTCTGACTCAGCAAGGTGTGGGTTTTTTGATATTGAATGTCACTTCTGAACAACATCAACATGTATCTTACCAGCACAAAAATAATAGATTCAGCTATCAAAATACAACATGAACTTTGATTCCACAAATTATGTCTTAAATTAAAGTCTTATGAGGAGCGGCTGAGGGAACTGGGGTTGTTTAGTCTGGAGAAGAGGAGGCTGAGGGGAGACCTTATCGCTCTGTACAACTACCTGAAAGGGGGTTGTGGTGACAAACAAAGTTGCGCCAGGGGAGGTTTAGATTGGATATTAGGAAAAACTTCTTCACCGAGAGGGTGGTCAGGCATTGGAACAGGCTGCCCAGGGAGGTGGTGGAGTCGCCATCTCTGGAAGTGTTCAAAAAACGTGTGGATGTGGCGCTTCAGGACATGGTTTAGGGGACATGGTGGCGCTGGATTAATGGTTGGGCTTGATGATCTTGAAGGTCTTTTCCAACTTTAGTGATCCTGTGAAATCATTTGTATGATAAATACAACAAAAAAATTTACACACCCAGAACAACAAATATTACAGATAAAAATGGCATAAATTTAGCTTTAGACCAGACTACAGATTCTGGTAAATGCTAAAGTTAAGTCAACTAGGCTACTCAAACCAGGAGACAAATACTATAATATTGCATTTTTATAACAGATTATGCAAAACATTTCTTCTGAGTAACTTAAAATTTGTATTTTGAGTACCTTGAAAAATAGCAAAGTAATAAACATTATTAAAAAAATGGATCTTGACTTGAATACTGCACAGAGCTGATTTCTCACTCTAGAAAAATGGGAATTAATCTCTCAGGCACATGATTAAAATTAATCAAGTACCATGCTACCATCTTGCACTAAAGGATCTAATGATGTATTTCTGTCAGACTGGTATGAGTATGTTTTCCCTTTCTATGTAAGGATTAAGATTTTAATCACCTTGAAAGAACACAGAATATGTTCTGTACTCCCTGTTTTTGACATGAGTCCCAAAACCTGCAGTTTTCACTCTCACCAGGGCAATAATTTAAATGCCTAAATAAAATACTGTACAATTGAAGTGTCCTGGGAAGAATTAAATTCAGAAAAAGTTTAAGTCATTCAAAGTATTTTTATATATATTAGAAATCCCTAGAGTATAAATTTTGCTACACATGCCAGCTCCTATTTTCTCAGGTTGGCTGTTGTCAAGACACTGACAATAACATTTGGATACATACTCCATCAAAATGCTGTATAAATACATATTGCATTAGATAAGAGTAATAATCTTTGATCATACGTGCTGTACCATGAAATTGTCACATACAGGTCTCATTAATGGTGACATTGAACTGATGCGACTTAGAAAAGCTTCTTCTATGAAACGATACCTGTTCGCAGAAATGGGCAACAATCATTTTTACCAACACCAGAGTATCAGGACAGCATCTGGAGACACTACAAACGAAGTGAAGAGCTCCAAACAGAGCAAGGGAACAGCAGCTTGCTTTAATGCCTGCAGCATGGATGCCATTAAAACATTTCAAGATCCTGCTACTGAATTCTGGCAAAGGACTTTGCTCTTGAATACTTTTATAATAGTTTGCACATTGTCTAGGAAAAGCCAGTCATGCAGTTTTAAATTACTTGGGAGAAAAAAAGCTTGCTGGTTTTAAGTGTTTTGGGGTTTTTTAATTTTTTATTTTTAAGCATAACCCCTCTCTCCCAGCAGCTATGGGGAGCTAATTTAATTCCAAATCATTAGTGGTGATGTTTTACACAGCAGAAAACTGAATGCTATTTGCATTGTGAAACCCCCTCCAAATATCTTTACTTTATAAATTGAAGCAATAGTAACTTAACTGCCTATAAAGCATTCGTGATTAAAGCACTGTCAGCATGAAGATTTCTCCTTTCCCCTAATACCTTGAATTACTCATTTGGGTTTAGAATTTTGGTATAATATAATGTATATACTTATACCTGTTTTACAAGATATTATCCATCAATAATACAAAAATAATCCCAGATTACGTAAGAATTTAGCAGTGAATCCTCAGGGTGATTAATAAGTTCTTTCAAACAGTTGTCATTTCAATAAGTAAAAGATACTAATTTCACACACAGAAGCTGTAATTGTAGGTTCTCCAACTAGCTGTAAATTTGATTGAAAGCAATGTGGAAAGAGCAGACATCTAACTTGTTTAGCCTGTCTTGATAAATTATAACATACTACTTTCATTGTTGTATAAATTATAAAAAATACTAAGAAAGACCAAGAGGAAATCTTTTTAATATGGCTAAAAGGTCGCACTTCCTAGTACAGGAAAGGAACAGTGCCAAATTACAGAAATAACTTTTTTTAATTTAAAATACAGGGTACAGGGGAAGACTTTAAAACAGTAGCTACTGAAACATTAAACTTAATGAGTAACTTAAAGATCAAAGGATGGCAACATTCAAATCACAAAGCTCTTCGTGACTTTCATCTCTGCAATAAAGCTGCTATACACCGACTTAGAGCTATACTGGGTTTTAGTAGCATCCCTTTTACCAACACCCATCACCCAATAAAAATCCTACTGGTAGGAACAGACAGGGTAAACAAATACAGTTCATTAAAGAAGCATGCGGACACAGTCTGATTATTTTTAAACTGCAACTTCTTATGCTAAAACACTTACTGAATCTCTTTGTTGTCAGTATTTTGTAGGTAAAGTGGTGAGGATTAAATTCGAAAGAGAAATAAGTTGGGTAACATCAAATAATAAACAAACACCATTAAAATCACTGGGTTTGACATCTCAAGAGTAAAATTTGCGTCAGAGTATCCGGCAGAATGCAAAGCAGAAGAACTACTCGCAGACGAAGTACACCTGGTGAACACGTTTGCCAGAGTCAAGCCAAAAGACACTGGGAAACTATCCAGTGTTGAGTATTTTCAAACACAGTGTAGTACTGTACAGTCAACAAAATTATTTTGATACTACCACAATCTTAACTTCTGCATTAAAAAAATGAGTCACATTTTTACAAGTATTATACTAGATTGGCAGCTTCTCCTATAAGGAAAGAAAGATTGCATAGATTCTCTTGTATCTCTAAGCCTGTACCCAGAAACATTTAAATCACGGGTCTGGTAGTCTATGTGTAAGTGTATGCGAATACATACTAGAAGTAGATATTCCCCAGTTCATTTATTTTAATGTTGAGAAGAGACCAATGTGATCATGTCACATAATTCAAAGAATGTCTCCCAGTAAAAGCCGCATCAAACCACCACCTTCTTGTTGAGCTTTTACAATATTCGGTCTTAATTTAAGAAGGAATGAAGTATCCGTTACAGTTCCTATGTCTTCCAAAGATTAATTACTCTCACTTAGATTTCCACTGGCATTCTTACTCTGAATACATTTGGTTTGAGCTCTCAATGACTGTATCTCATTCTTTTCCAAACAAAATTATCTTTTATATCACAGATCTTTTTCTCCTGTGTACACACCTATGCGACATGATCAAATAACCTCTTAACCTCAAAAAAGTAAAAGAAATGTATGAGAAGACATTTAAGGATATAGCACATATTTTCTAGTTCTTAAATCATCCTTGAAATGTTAAGTATATTTATAACACCTTTTTCTAGCCACCTTTTTTTCAGTAGCAACAAACAACAGTAAAACTCACTCCTTAATTTTGCTTTTTATTCCCTGCTTTTGGATCCAAGATGATATTATCAGTGCACTTTTAGTAATATCACAGCAGGAACAGATGTTTAACTGATTATGCACCATTATAATTAACTGCTTTTCAGTGACATAATTTTGGAACTGTTTTCTGGAACGTGCAAGTGCAAACTAGTTTCTTTGTTCTGAATATATGACAATGTTCTTGGCCATGTTAAAATGAACGTTGATCTATTGAGTCCAGCTTGCCAAGTGATCCCAGTTACTCTACAGAACTGCCCCAGGCAGTAATCATTCCTCCCGACTGTGTCTTCTGAGAACTTTCTATTTTCCATCTGGAACGTGAATAAATACACCGAACAGCAACAAGTCGTCAGGAGCAGGTCAGACAGAAGTCTGTTTAGCTCACTGTCCTGTCTTTGACAGTGGTCAAGAGAAGATACATTAACACAGAAACTACAGCAAGAAGCTCTGCAGCTAGCCTACTTTCTATTTCTCATGTAACTCCAATCCCATAATTTGTTGTCGCCTCAGTCCTATACTATGGAAAACCATGAATAACCTTCCCTATTCACTTTTAACATACCATAGAGGTTTTCAGGCTAAGACCCCCTCAGCTATTCATCATTCTCACACACAAGCTTTTCCATAACTCTGCACATTTCTGTACCTTTTCTTGTGCTGGTATGCCATTTTTGACATGGAAGAACCAGAACTGCACACAGTGTCCAAGATGCAAATGCACCGCTGTGTGCTTACACAGAGGGAACAAGATGTTTCATTCTGTTACTCGTGTTGACTACTGCTGAGCTATCAGTTTCATAGGGTGTATCATACCTCCAGAGTATCACTCCTACAGATAGCAAGTGTTTAGTTCAGAGCCAATCAATGCATAAGTAAAGTTAAAATATTCCACGCACCCTTTTTCACTTAGTATTTATCAATACTGAATTTTATCTTGATTTTATAGGGATCTTATTAATCACAGAAACCCACAGAAAATCAGAGAAAAGTAGAGGAGGAAAAGACTAGGACAGCTAATGGAGTGTTCATAAGTTCAAGACATCAACTCACATTCTCACCCCTGCTCCCCATTCATTATTCTGTTAAGCACTGGCAAACTAACCTTAATAAAACATTATTTGTTCACTGATCAATACGTCTTTTTCTGCAGAATAACTTCTATTACAGTATAGTGCAAAACCAGACAAAAAGTACCATTTGAGGCTAATGTTTGCAAACTCAAAGTGGGCAGCCATTTCCCTAAGGGAACCCATCAGCATCCAACAGCATCCTCTGTGGCTGCAGCATAGCCTTCAGCTCTGACTTGCTGTCAGCAATGGTCACATTTGTCCAGACATGTAGAAAGTGCTTGGCAGAGCAGATCTGACTCTGATGGCTGGGCAGGATGTCCTCTCCGAGGTCTGTAAATCTTCAAACCATGCACACAGATCAATACAAGGAACAACTGATCTGAATTTTAAGCATTTTGCCGAGCTCTAAGAAGTACCAATCGACTTGATGGGGTGTAAGTATCTTATGACTCTGTCTCTAATCATTTCCTCTTTCAGGGTCAGTCTGGCAGACATTAAGCACCTTGAATGGCCAACAGTGGCAAAGGTTTTCCTACTAAAGGCTCAAAGAGAGGACTTCCCTGCTGGTCAGTTCCTGGAAGGTGGCTCCCATAATTTACAGATTAAAAAAACCAAAACAATTAAAAACAACGAACAAAAAAGTAAGCAAACAAACAAATTAAAAAGCAGTCAGCAGTATGGCAGGAAATCAGAAAAATGGTGCAGAACAAAGTAACAACTAAAAGGAGAAAGCATAGCAGCCTGCCCTACGCCCAGAGACAGGGATGAAAAACAGGTTTTGTGGCCAGCTACACAAAGCAATAGATGTTCAGAGAGGATCAGCCTCATGCATGTCCCTGGGAGATAATGTGGAGAGACTATCTCAAGGAAGGAGCATTACAAAAAGACTACTTCTAGATTGACTAAAAAGAGTATTGCAGTTTAAATTAACATTGTCAATATATTTACCTTTGTTTCTTCCCAATCCAAAATTTCAGCCTCAACACAGGAATTTTTCCAGTTCTAATTTCTTTTACCCATTTCCTGCTAGTTTCAGGTTAATAGAGTGGTGATCCATAATCAGTAACAAAATCTACTAAAGCATTAGTAGCATGTTATAACGCTTAGAGCGGCGAACTAAAGCATATACAGAAAGACAAAACCGAAGCTTAACTCAAGTGAAGTGGCTACCAGTGGAGCCACACTGCCGTCTTTCTGAACAAATACATTGCCACCAGTCAAAATTATTTTTAACAGATAAAAAAAAAAGGACCAACCAACCAGCACTCTGTACCTTTTAAAGCCACTGACCTCCTCTAAAACCTTTTTTCCACTGGCATGTTGTTACTGCACTTTAAGTTTTTCTCTCAGTCATACCTCCTCCCTCTCTCCTTTCCACTGTGCCAACAACTAAACGAAGCACAAAATATTGGCCTCAACACACAAGGAAAATTGAAGATGCACTTATTGTTCAGGAATACGGAGGGAAGCAGGAAAATCTATCAAGCTGCCATGAGAACACTAGGCCAACCAATGAGAAAGCTGACTTTAAGCATTTCTTCATTTTTCATTAATCCAAAATGTTAAAAGCAGTAGTAGATCTTCCTTTTTTTCACCTAGAAGACCAATGCGTTTCTCCACAGAGGGATTTAAGTGTAATTACTTTGGTTATAAAAAAGTTTTAGCAGTGCTCTCCTTTCACAAAGTTAAACACAATGACTGCATACAAGAAAGTACACTATTAATAATATAAATTAATTTTACATTTTGAAATTTCATCACTCCCTTGCCTTTCAGCTTACTGACCCTGAGTAATGATAAGAGAAATGCAGAGATGGGTTCTCCCATTGGAGGCAGAACCTGGACAGAACCAGAACTCATTTCCCCAAGTTTGACAACCACATCAGCTGTGGTGGAAACAAATTAGAAAGAGTTTTGAACTCTTGAAACTCAGAAATAAACAAAAGGAAGACATTCCTTGACAACATGCAGTTAAGCTTTGGTCCTTCTTGCTACAAGCGCTGGGAGCTGGCACAGGTTCTGGGGACAGCTGGACTGAGCCATGGAAGAAAAATCCATTTTGGTAAATTAAATGCACAGCAACTACAACTCTGAGTTGGGTGGCAACTGGAAGATCCTTGTGGGAAATACCACACTGCTACTCTAACCTAGGCACCTGCTTTTAAACACTTCTAAACTGGAGACAGGGTACTGGGCTACCTCATGGCTGTTTAGTCTGGTTCAGGACAGCCACCCGCATATTTTTATAGACAATCCAGATTGCAGAAAAAGAAAAGCTGTGTAACCATAATTTTTTTTAAAGTCCAGGTATCATATTTTTACAGATTCCAAAACAATATTAGTAACTGAAAATTCATATGAAACAGCAAAGCAGCAAGTAAAAACAGACGGGAAACCTGGCTGCCCCAGTTCTTCAGCCTGAAGCTTCTTCAGAAGCTTTATTAGCTATTCCAATTGCAAAAAGGAAACACCAGCCAACTGAAAAGGCTTATAGACAAACTAACCGTATGGAACCACTGGCTCAACATATAATTCAATGCCACCGTTTTGACAGTTACTTTCAAAGGAAAAACTTGACTTCAGTGCTATTTAATAAAAGATTACTTGAAGAATTTTATTTGTTTAAAACAATCACTGCCTCAGCTAAAGCAGTACTCTGGAAAGCCAGCATTAAAAAAATTATTTGCTCTAATCTATTCCAAACTGGGGCTTGGCATCTAATCCCTCTTCATTATCAAATAGCTTGGCAACCAAGTTTTCCATTTGTAAAGTAGCCTAATAACAATATCAAATAGTTGACCTGAGTTCTTCAAAGGTACCTACAGAAAATAAAAACTTGAACAGCATTTAATTACAGGGGGATTCAAGCAACCAACTCCCTTACTCTTATTAACAATACATAAAAAAAAAATATGGAGGATATTTTAATTTAAAGTAATTTTGTCCAATTACCAATACTGCTGTATTACTTATTCAAAAAAGATGTCCTAGTCAGCAATTTACTGTTTAACTGTGTAAAATTGTTATGAAGACCATTTTACGGACCAATTTGCCAATGGGCTAGTTATTAAGTACAGGCACAAATTAATTAATGAGAATTGTTTCAGAAAGAATAGTTTATTAGAAACAGTTTTATAATTATAATCAATAAGCATGAAGTACTCTAAAGCAGTAACTTCATTTGCTCTAAATGCAGAAGATTAGAATTCATTACATTTATTTAGCTCTCATGGGTATTTTTTGCTTCATTAATCTATATTGTTGACTCTTTACATTGTTATTTATAACATGTAATTGTGCAGAAAGTGGAGAGAATTATGAATAGTACAACAATAAATGACCATTAATATGGAGGATTTTTCCACATTTTAAGCATTAGGAATTTCATTATTCATCCTTTCATTATAGAAGCAAAGGGAAACACAAAGTGTTTGAAAAATCACTTTCCCTTTTTCTGCAAATCTCATTGTTTCTTTTTCTCTTTAAACTAAAGACATTAGTGCTATAGCTCCATGAGGACTAGCAAGTATATAAATATGCCAGATAAGTCTTTATTTAACAGCAGTTGGCATTCATTTAATACACATGTTAAATCATACTAATAAATACCAAACATCAACAACTGATGTCATGTCATTTTCTGATGTTCATCTCTCAAATGTTGTCCTCCTCTGCTCTCCCTCATGTATACTTGGGGTCCTCAAATCCTAAGAACGTAATGTGACCCTACCAGCACTGCGGGAAGGGGAAGGGGAAGGGATGTGCAAAAAACAAGATTAAAGATTGTTTCCTGCGAGCACTGGAGGTGGACTTATATTCTTACCCAAAGCTTCCCGCCATTAAAGGGCAGAAGTTTGGAACTTCCCTGCACAAAACTCTTACATGATATAACCAAGGGAAAG
>NW_010524151.1:109697-118192 GCF_000687285.1 Phaethon lepturus
TTTCTGAGAGCCTATTGTTACTAAACACGAAGGGGAAACTCCCCATAATGAAACTAACTACAGATACTATCCTCACATGCACTAGTAGTTCAACAGCTACCTGAATATCTGCTATCATAACTCACACAGCTTCACTCTGTTTTCTGAGCATCGTGTAATCCAAATGCCTTTAAACAACGATGATATTGTACTTTGAAGAGTTACCTGAAGCATAATATGACAAAATTTTACCATTCTCCCTCTACAGATAATTACCTTGCTATAGATGAGATTATGCATGACTCCATCAGGGACTCTAGTAATAAATAAGTCTGATGATGAAAATGTTGGTACAATACAATTCACAAAGTGTGTGGCCAACACAAAAGCCTTACAATGATGGCACTCATTACCGAGTGTTATAACAGTGGGAATAACAGTGTTTTCTTCCAATGGAAAGCATGCTTTGCTTTGTGCATTTTGACTGTGTTTCCTTTCCTTGCGTCCCATATGTAGTACGGATGAAAAACTGTGGCTCTTGCAAAATTAGTATGGATTTGTCAACTGTTACAGTCATAGCAGAGAACAGTACATTAACTTGATCTAACTTAAGATAGAGCTGTATGATAAATTTAAAATGTGAATAGTACTAGCTATATCACAGGAGAAAGGAATGTAGTCCCTTAAGCGTAGATTTGCCCACATATTGAAAAGTTTAGTTTTCTGGCTCAAGAGCAGCAATGAAAATAACAGCACGCATTAAGATTTCATCTTTATCACTGTAATTTTTTGCATTACACACTTTTCACAGTTTCAGAAGGACAGCTGCAATATTGTTTGAATGTTGTCACAAAGGGGTAGAGAAAACTGGAAATTAAGCTTTTCCTCTTCCCTCCTAAACAATACACAATTCTGAGGATGGAAAACAAACCTCATCATCATGATTATTCCCTCCGATCATCAGCAAGATATTTGTTTGGTCAATATAAAATTCCTGCTTGACACAACCATGTTCCGACTTCTCTGGTCTGCTGGCTGCAGTTTTAATGATAAACTCCGTAAGGAGACAGAGCTAGAGATTCAAACATTTTTCTTGTTTGTAAATTGTGTAATAGGATCAAATCCATCTGCCTGGCCCCAATTCCAGGCACTGCTGAACTCCAGGACTTAATTCAGATCTCTCCGAGGACCCATATCCTCTCTCATTGCAGTTGCACTCAGTAAGTTCAGAAGAGAAGGATAAAATGAGTCAAGGATCAAAGGTGATGAGGAAAGACGTAATGGAGGGGTTTAGAAATGGAGAAGGAACTGGAAAATCACGTAAGGCTAAAGAAGTGGTGGAGACCGTGAGCTGAAAGCAGAGGCTGCAGCACAGAGCAGTGCAGGTGCAGAGGCTGGCAGAAGCGGAGCGTGCCAGAGGACCAAGAGCAGAGCTGATGAGGAGGGAGATAGGTTTTCTTCCTTTTTTAGAAATGTGTTTGCAGGAAAGTATGCAATACATGTGAGCAGTGAACAAAACCAAGATGCAGATGAGAAGAAAAAATGGGGAGAAGTATCAATGTAATAACGACAACAACAACAAAGAAACGCGCAGAATTAAAAGGTTCTGGGAATGATGGCAGATGGGTCCAAGCACAGGGGATGGACCACAGAAGACAAAGAGAATTAAGCATCTCTCTTAGCATGCAAAGCTCCCCTGATAGGACAACATGTTAGTGTGTAAAAATTCAGTTACTTAGGAGTGCTGGTAAATTTGATTCCTCAAAATTGGTAATAACTTCTGTTTTTCTTCTCCCTCTCTCTTAAATGCTGGTAGGTTTCCTATTGTGCCAGGTTGTTAGCACATTCCATTAGAGGAACCTTTCCAAACATTTCCCCTGAAATTTCTACAAAAGCTACTGTATTAATAAAGTTGCTCACAAACAGGTTATGGTCTTCTTCCACCCCTCTGCTCTCAAAGAAATTGATACCATGCACGTTAATTTGTAATGCAGATATCAAAATAATGCCAGGGAACTACTAATATATAGTAATGGTAAGTGTTCAATTCTTCCATTAAATACATGTTTTTCTTCAAATTTTCCAGGCCTAATTTGGTTACTAATAGTTTTAACCTTATTTTCCATTCTATGATGTAGTTTGTTCTTTTCTCAAGTTACAGTGCACATAAAACCTTTACCCTCCCAATTTATACTTTTGTCTATAAAACATGCACTCTCTGGGACAGTCTATCCCATAACATAAAGAGAAGGGTTTTATGGGGAGACAACATTTTGATTGCTATTAGAAGGAAGAAATCACAGTAATTCTTCAATAAACAGGGAGAATCATAAATGTCCTTAATTTGGAGGCCTTGACTTATTGAGTTACTTGAAAACCATAATGATACCTTAATAACAGAAAATCCATTAAACTTCATTTTGTATTATACAAAGCCTGGAGTATATATGCTGAAAAGGTATGCCAGTGCCTTTATACCTTCATGACTTCTGAAGAACAGCCATTTCAGAAGACAGCCACTCACCAAAGCATAACATATAAGTTTAAAAGAATTTGCTTACTTATGCATAGCTATCGGCAAATCTAAATTCTATAAGATGTAGGAATAAATCTCAGATTTTTGCAAAGATTTATAGGTCTATGAGCATAATACCCATAAACCACTGTGTGCTTACTTTATTGACAGAACAGTTTACACATTTGACATACTGCTGTTCAGATAAGATTATATCCAACTAAGTACAGGGAAAAAACTGTCAACAAGTCTGTAAGACCATAACAGAAACTGCAAAAGCAGAATTTTCATATGACTAACCATACCTTCAGAGTACTCCCAAATCAGTCCCAGGCATGAAAATACAGTTGGAACCTATTTTAAGAGAAGGGTGAAGAATGGCATGTTGCCACAAAAATAAGAACCAAGCCTGAAGTGTGTGTTCCCTGTATTATGTAACTGCCAAAGTAGATGGGGAAAAAAATGTTAAAATTATAAATAATACATAGTTTTTAGACAAATTATATTTGGGAAGTCCAGAACTAGGCAGCAAACTTGTGACTGATTGAAGTTAATCATAGTTGATTAGAGAAGCAGATTCCCAACCTTTTCATGTCCTATACCCTTCTAACGCTGTGAGGGTTTGGATATTCTGTCAGGAAGATGGAAAAGGAGGACGCTTAGAAACCAGTTGGCAAATTTTCCTCAAAAATTGAAATCAAATAGCACAAATAGTGATTCTTGAAAACATGTACAAATATTATGTAGTGAAAAACCAAGCTGGCACAAACCTCTGACTGTCAGATGTGCGCAAAGGAGGTGCATAAGCCTTATATATATGAATGTATGTTTCCTACTGGCTGTTTGAGCAGAATTTCTGCTTCGGTAAGGATGCTCTGCCCTTCGACTTTCAGATTTATGCCGGCTCTGCATCATAAAAACAGGACAAAAGACTGTAGTGAGGAAAGTAGAGTGGATTATCTGGAACATAGTTGGATCCAACAGCTGCAAAATTTGTGATGAGAAAGGGTCAAACAGGGAGCAAGTTTGCACAGGAAAGCAGTGTTACTCTGGCTATGGCTGCCCAGAAAGTTCCTAGGTCTGTATTAATGGCAAAGGAATAAATGGGCTTTCAGAGTCACAGGGGTTAATATGACCCTGTTGTAGAGCATCAAACGATTAAGTAAGATTTGTGATTTTAAACCTCTGAAGATGGAGAAAAATGAGAATATATATAATAGTAAACCTTTAGAGCTTCATTTTAATAACATTCTTCAGACTCTTTCCTTCTGGCTATTCACACCTATTTTAAGAAACTCCTTTTCCCTTCTTCACCTCTCTCACCACCACTCCATCACTGCCCCCTCTTCACCTCACCTCACATCTTATAATGCTGTCAGGATATTTAGAAGGGGATAAGGAAAGAAAAATGTATTTTTAGAAAACATTTCAGTATGCCTTCTAAAAAAAAAAAAAAAGAAGGGCTACATTTCCAAATCTTTGAAGAACAGTCCATTTGAAGGGCTGACAGTACTTCGGTCCCAAGGGGCAGCCACTCATGCAGCTTCCTATAAAGGCAAATTTCACATACATAAATCACCTTCTGCCTGGCCACTACCTCACTGCCGCAGATGACAATGCCTACACTTCAGAAAAAAAATTTCTGTTGCACGTATCTTCTGATAGTTTACATAGGTTTTATGACTATCAGGCCAACCTACCAAAAAAAATTTAAAAAAAGAGCCAGTGACATATACTAAATCTCTTCCTGCTTAAGGCAAACAAGGTCAGTAGCTAACCAACTGACAAATTATACCATATCATAAAACCCCAACTTCATTTCGAACTTCTCAATAGGTATCAGATATACACTTATATGATAAAACTCCCTTCCCACATGTATTACTATCCTCCTGTCTATCCTCACCAGTTTATTTTTATATCTGGAATGAAACTAAGCATAAGATCATAATGCTGCAAATTTCCCAGTAGGCAGCAAAAAAAGTACTTGGTTTCTACATGAAATTACCAAATTAATGAACTGTTCAATACTGTAAAATAATTTTCTTTCCAAAAATTCTCATCCCATTCTCTTGCACAAACTGTTTTCCTCAAAGCAAGTTACACTGAGGGCTTAAAATTACCAGGAGGATATATGGCACCGTTTTAACTTATGACACTTACAGATTAAGAAGAAGAAGAAGAAAGAAACTTCAGCATGATTCATGTATTTCCATCATCAGAAATAACATAAAGAAAAAGAAAATCTTTTAAGTCATGGTATTTTATGGCCATTCTAGTTGAATCTATAATATGAAATATCAAGGAAGATTAGACTAATATCTAAAGACTTTTCATTTCTAGCATTTTTTTCTTCTCTTTATTTTGCTCTCCCCAACCATCTGTCCCAGACCTTCCAAGTCTTATGTGTATTTCACATCAGTTTGCTTTAAGTTAGGAGTTTCTTTCACAACAACCAACTGTTTCTCTCTCTCTCTTTTTTTTTTTTTTTTTTTTAAGAGTTTTCGGAGAAAGCATGTATAAATATGTATATACACATAAATAATGGAGCAGGAAACATGGGTTTTATTCTTTTTTTCTGCCACTTTGAGTGAACACAGGAAGCTCACCAAGGTGAAAATATTTGTGAAATGCTTATAATGAGAATTAGCCTACCTTCTTTAATAACACTCTTATTTACAAATTAGCAATGCTATGTGACATCTCATATCAATAAAGAAAAAGATGTGAGTTTTAAGATGGGGAAATAAAACTACTGAATAATAGTTTTTTTCATCCTTTCCCTCAATTCTTGCTTTGTTTGCTTTGGCTAGCTTAAACTCTAAGCTCTTTGGGACATAAAGAACATTTTTGTGATCTATTATTACAGCAAGATGCTTATATTAAATAAACCATCCTGGTGTACCCTAAACTGAATATAGGAGTGTAAAAGACAAGACTGGACATGAAGCAAATACAGTAATATAATAACTTTGAATAAATTCCAGTAGACATGACATAAATGAACATGACACAAAGGAAATTTTGGGACAGAGAAAAGGGGGCAATGCTGCCTTCAGAAGACTACTTAATATTTGTGAAGTGCTTTGAAGATGAAAACCCCTACATACATATTATGGCTATGGATTACCACTGGAGTCATGTAGTCTCACTCTGAAATTCAGAGTCTGAGGAATTTGAGACAACCTCCAATTCAAAGTCAGAAGAAATGCATAGATACAAAAAATATGAAGAGTCCTATACGATATAGAACTGCTATGAGCCTTACACTACCTTAATTTTTCTTCACTTCTATCACGACAGTTAAAACCGCAGATTTCCATAGGTATATCTCTGGGCAAAATTTGTAAAACGAACAACCTTCAGTATAAATGTTGGACTTCCTTTTGAATTGAGGGAGAAAAAAAATGTGATGCTACTATCAGATGGCATTTGAACTTCAAAGTACCTTCTGCCCAGCGATATCAAGACATGTATTGAACTGAAAACTTCTAAGATTAAAAGGATAAACTTTTTTTTTTCCTGTCAAGTGGTGTAAAAAAGTAGTACAGAAAGTAAGTAACCTAACAATATACTGTCCATTTTACATCGAATAACTCAGAAGAGAATCTAACTCCAGAAATTTCAAATTGTAGGACTTCCACATTGCAAAAAAATGGCAACACTATTTTTACTGTTGTATTCCAAATAGCCCAAATTTCAGCAAGTCAGTCAAAGTTTAACAACTAAACTTTCTGTTAGCATAGAAGAAAAAGAAAATTGCAAATAATCTTTTTCTCTAGAGTTACACTTTAACAACGCAATCACACAATTGAAAAGAAAAAATAATTTTAAAGTACTGATTCAATATAAGAATTCCCAAGTATTCAGCCATAAAGTCTAAACTGAGAGAACTATATTATCCTGAAGGGATGATGACTCCTTGGTGGGTCTACACTTCCATCCCTACTGAGAGCAAAGTGGGGAGAGCAGATCCCATAACTTAGTGATTCAATAGCTGTATTCTTCACGGAAAAAAAGGGGAGTAACTCCCTTACTCCACCCCTGTCCCGATATACAAGGCACAGAAAGACAGGTTGCAAATGAATAAGGGCTAGAATTAATCCTATCAAAATACATGCAAATATTTTGTGAAGCTTTGTCAAGAATAAGCATTTGTTCAGTGACCTCACACTAGCTGGTGTTAAGTCAAAACACTGCCTACCAAATTTCAGAAGCATTTTCAGTAGCGATACTTTCAGTACATATATGTCATAAAGAGCCTAAACCACCAAGCTCAGGCAACTTAGGTGAAAAAAACCAAACAAACTAATAAATCATAACATCTTAAATTTGCTGATAAGCAACATTACCTAGCACGTAAATGAAATGTTACACATCCACAACTTCACCTCTTAATGCTTTAATAGATATAGCAGAAGTAATTCCTCTGTCATCTTTACAGAACAGTTAAAAAAGTTTGGCTTCAATCTGCCCTTCCAACAGAAAATAGCAGTAGGGAAGCAGCACCCCTATATAATAAATACATATATACGAGAAGATTACGTAATCTGCCCCCAAAACACCAAACTGTTTGTTACATTGTTTCATCACAGTGCTCCTGCATCTAAATATACATTCCTTTATGCATCTCTGTATTTCTTAATTGTTAAAACAATCCAAAAGGTTATGTTCCATATGTTAAAGCTCTCTTTCTCTCTGTGGGCCCATAAAAATCAATGGAAGCAGGCAGCGTCTACTAGAATATTCTCTTTTGCCCAAGTCTTCCATGCAGCTACAAAAACAAATGTAAGAGCACTGGTGTTTGAGCTTTTTATCACTATTTTCTGCAGCTGGCCAAATCTCTCAAGTGTAATTTAATTCATCAAAACCAGTTTCTCCTGGAAAGTCTTTGACACATTCAATCAAGTTGTCATCTGTATGTTCTAGCTACTGAAAATTATTACGTCCCTAACACAGATTTTAAACTTTTTTTCCTTTTTACCCTCAAGATTTAGCCTTAAATTTACTTACTGAGAAGAAAAAAACCTGAGACAGACAGTAAGAGGAAAGGGATAAGTTTAGGTGAGACATAGTACAGTATTTGTCCACATGAAATACAATAAAAAGCAATGATGTGTGTGTTTTACATCAACTAAGGACAGCTAATGAGCTCCCAGGTCAATGGCCATTTGCAATTAAGTTTAAAAAAAAATAACATGGTATC
This sequence comes from Phaethon lepturus, assembly GCF_000687285.1. Classification (NCBI taxonomy): domain Eukaryota; kingdom Metazoa; phylum Chordata; class Aves; order Phaethontiformes; family Phaethontidae; genus Phaethon; species Phaethon lepturus. The sequence goes on from NW_010524151.1 coordinate 117,398, forward strand.
TTTCTAATAAGTATGAGCAAGTGTTACCTGGAACGTGCACATTCAGGGTGAGAGTATCAAGTTTGCTACGGGTGCCTTAAATCATATGTGTAAGTGAGCAAACCCTCCCACCTACCACTTCAAACAAATCACCTTCCCCATTCATCTTTTCTCACTTCTGTTTCCAACTCAATTTCTTTTCATTACAGTGAATACTTCTGGTGATCTTATGGTCAACTGGATTCATCTACCGGTACTTACCTCGTCAAAAGAAAAGTTTCTTAAAAAAAAAAAAAGCTAAATAAAACTCCGTAAATCAATGCTCAAGAAGAAAAACCTTTGTAGATATGCTGAGTGTGACAGTTTCTACAGACCTTTAACCAATGGAGGAAAAAAAAAATAGTTTCTGCCTGCCCAAGTTGTTGACATTTTATACTTTTGTGGGAGTACAAACTGTAACTATATAGCCAGCTATATAAACTAGAAAAGTAGCAGTGAATTTATCACCTAGGCCAAAATTTCCATTGATGTAATAATTTTAGTCTCAACCAGCCTATTAAAATGTAGCAGGAAGTGTAGTTGTTATATCTTGCATATTAACACGCAAAAGTTTCCCAGATGAATAATCAGCGTACAGCTAATCAGCATCGAGTCACTCGACGGTTATAGCTGAAACTCAACCGAAGCACACGCAGCACATTCGTACATTTACAAGCACAAGCTCCCCAGATGTTATAAATTACTGTCTTTACCAGCTGTCTCCTAAAAGTGTTGACTTAAAGAAAATGCAAAGAACAGTGGAGATGTTCACAGCAG
>NW_010524151.1:118223-118862 GCF_000687285.1 Phaethon lepturus
AGGAATTGTCAACAGAACTAAATTCAACAGTAAAAGATCTGTTGATATGTGCGTGATCTAAAGGGTGAATGTCACAGAGCCATTATTGCTTGGGTCCGTTACAGGGACATTACCTTCACCTACACTTGATGATGCAGCTACAAAAAGTTCTACTATTTACTTACGATATGTACTGTTTATTCAAGTTTAGCGCTGTGCAACAGGCAACAAAACATCATAACCTATTTCCAAGTCACTTGGGGGGGGGAGGGAGGGAAATCACCAAACTGCGAGTCATTTTCAATACCAGACAACTCAGAACAATATTGCAGATCTGGTCGTTTCAAACGCTTGTTAAAAAAGGAGTCACCAAAATCCAACCTTTATTTAGAGGAGACGAGAGAGAAGGGGAAAACCAGTTAATTACACGGGGCTCCGGAAGGCAGTTTACCATTATCGATACCGCTCGTTTACAGCGCGGAGAGCCCGAGCCCACCCCGTCGCGGCGGAAAGGTGCAGCAGCGAGCTCCATCAGTTGTGCCAGCGCGGACACTGCCCAAACCGCCGCGCACAGCGGCGTGCGAGCTACACCAGGGCAAGCCCGGCTCCCCCAGCTCCACCAAAGCGCCAGCGAGAGTTTCCAAACTGAGAACAAACATA
>NW_010524152.1:0-9319 GCF_000687285.1 Phaethon lepturus
GCATGCCACCATGGCAGAACAGGCAGTGTCCCGCTCCCACGACCCCCAGCTGGCTCCCATCCCGACACAGCACTCTGCTCTACATCTTCATTACCTGCTGGATGGCAAGAAAGATACCCAAACTGCATTTCCCTCATGAGGCTGCCTGAGATGTGAGCACCCAAGCAGGACTAAGTGGTCTGGACATGCTCACAGGCATGGCCCACCAAAGTGACTGTATGGACCTTGTGCTGTCCTCCAAGGCACTGGAGGGCATCCTGAGGCGCAGCAGCATCCTCAGTCCTTGCCTGGCGTGTGACCAAAGGCCTTGACACTGTCTCCACAATGTGTTGCTGTGGAGTTCCTGTAAGCTGTTACAGTTCTCGCCCTCCTCCAGGACCATGTCACAGAGCTGGTACCAACATGTTAATTAAGAACGATTAACTGGGCTTTTTTTTTTAACATAGTAATCTCATTCACCAAGTGATGGGTCATTTGTGACATCATAAAGTGATCGTGGTCCTTTAGAGCTCTCTGTTTTTAAATAAATATCAGTTTCTTAGATGACGTTTGGCTGTGAAAAGATTGGGAACTCTTGTTCTAGTATGCAACTCCAGAATAAAAGATGGCTAACAAACCAAAAACTGTTAAAATATTCTAGACCTTCTTCACTGTAAGCACTTACTTAAGCACTCTGCTAATTCAGGTGTGTCTTCAGAAGTCTAGTTTCTTTAGTATAATTTAATTTGGCCATATAACTTGTAAGTTACTGACATCCTTTTCTAAAGATGTTTGATTCAGGAGACATTAGTAAACTGTTGAACTGTTGGCTCAAAGAGCAGTGGATATTATGCTGTCAGAGAAGACCATCCCCTAGCACAGTTTAATTGGATGAGCATAAACTACTCAAAGGATAAGGATTAACACTTAAAATTATTTTTTTTTCCAAATTTCGTATGTCAGGGACTTCATAGCTTCTCTCTCACAGATGAAAACAATTAAGAGTGAGACATTGTGAAATTTACATAGCTACAAAAGGAAGTGATAGTGTTACAAACAAGTTTAGGAAACATAAATAAAAGGCATTCCTTCTTTCAGGAGGCCCAGGCTTTTAACATCACAGGCATCCCTACTACATAAACCTCATAAATATGTTAAATTCTGCCTTCAGACTTAGCATGTGTCTGGCCACCAGAGAGAGTCTTCCAGAACTTGACTGGTCTAGTGGCTAGAAAGCTCATCCTAACTTAGGAGGAAAAAGAAAGCGTATGGACTTTGGAAGCATGGTCAGGCTACCCAAGAGGACTACAGAGATCCACTGTAGGGAAAAAATTCATATGGCCAAAGTTCAATTGCTGTTGAAGCTGGTCAGTACTGTGGTGGGTAACAAAAAAGGCTTCTTTAAGTATGCTAACTGCAAAAGGAAGTCAAAGAAAGCATTGGTCTGTTACTTGATGAGATTCCTCACCTCACAATTAGGGATGAAGATAAAGCAGAGACATTTAATGTCATCTTCACCTCTGGGCTAGAGAACTGTCACTGGGGGATCGATAAGCTCCCAGCTGACTTGAACATGTATGGGATTTGTTGCTGCAACTGAATGCATGTAAGTCTATGGGGCCTGATGTGATTCATTCCAGGGTATTGAAAGAGTTTACCCATGTTATTGTGAGACCTTTCTCAGTTATTTATCAATGGTCTTGGGAATCTAGAGAGGTCCCAGTCGACTGGAAGCTAGCAAATGTTATTCCAGTTTTCAGGAAGGGCAAGAAAGATGACCCTGGTAATTACAAGCCTGTCAGTGTCATTTTGGTGCCTGGTAAGATTATGGAGAAGATTATTCTGGGAGTTATTGAAAATCACATGAAAGACAATGCAGTCATCAGTCAAAGCCAACTTAGGTTCGTGAAGGGAAAGGCATGCCTTACTAACTTAATATCCTTTTATGACAAGATTACCTGCCTAGTGGATGGAGGGAAGGCAGCGGATATGTTTGGGTTTTTTTTATTTTAGCAAAGCTTTCGATACCGTCTCTCACAGTATCCTTCTGGACAAAATGTCCATCATACAGCTAGACCCACCTGGAGTACTGTGTTCAGCTTTGGGGGCCCCAGCATAAGAAAGTCATGGACCTGCTCAAACAAGTCCAGAGGAGGGCCACAAAGATGATCAGGGGGCTGGAGCACCTCCCCTGTGAGGACAGGCTGAGAGAGTTGGGGTTGTTTAGCCTAGAGAAGAGAAGGCTCTGGGAAGACCTCATAGCAGCTTTCCAGTACTTAAAGGGGGCCTACAGGAAAGATGGGGAAGGACTCTTTATTAGGGAATGTAGTCATAGGACGAGGGGTAATGATTTTAAACTGAAGGAGGGTAGATTTAGATAAACGATTAGGAAGAAATTCTTTACTGTGAGGGTGGTGAGACACTGGAACAGGTTGCCCAGAGAAGTTATGGATGTCCCCTGCCTGGAAGTGTTCAAGGCCAGGTTGGATGGGGCTTTGAGCAACCTGATCTAGTGGAAGGTATCCTTGCCCCTGGCAGGGGGATTGGAAGTAGATGATCTTTAAGGTCCCTTCCAACCCAAACCATTCTATGATTCTATGACATGTACACAATAAAATGGGTGAACAACTACCTGAAGGATTTGGAAAACAGAGTAACAACTGGCCGGTGGACAGTCACTAGTGGTGTTCCCCAGGGCTCAATTTTAGGGCCAGCTCTCTTCGATGTTTTTATAAATGTGCCAACAACACTAAATTAGGAGGAGCCATTGATTCCCTTGAGGAAAGAGAGACCTTACATACAGATCTTGGTAGAACAGAGCACTGGACTATCACCAACTGCATGAAATTTAAGAAGGACAAATGATGGATTCTGCACCTGGGATGGTGTAATCCTGGATGTATGTATAGAGGCTGAAGTGCAGCCCTGCAGAAAGGGGTCTGGGGAGATTGGTTGATGGTAAGCTCAATATGAGTCAACAACGTGCCCTGGAGGCCCTTTGGGGGCCATAGTGATTGTCCTACCATGATCAGCAGTGGTACAGCCTCACCTTGATTGCTGTGTGCAGATTTGGGCTCCACAGACTAAGAAGGATATAAAAATATTGGAATGTGTCCAAAGGAGGGCAACAAAGATGGTGAAGGACTAGAGGGCATGACTTATGAGGAGTGGCTGAGGATACTAGGTTTGTTCAGCTTACAGAATAGGAGACTGAGGGATGACCTCATTGTCTACAACTTCCTCATAAGGGTGAGGAGAGAGGGAGGTGCTGATGTCTCTAGTGTATGGTGATAGGATGTGAGGGAATGGCTTAAGCATGGCATCTGGAGGAGTTCAGATTTGATATTAGGAAATGGTTCTTCAATGAGAAGGTGGTCAAGCACTGGAACAAGCTCCCTAGGGAAGTGGTCATGGCCCCAAGTCTGTCAGTGTTCGAGAAGCATTTGAACGATGTTCTTAGATATATGGTTTAACTTTTAGGTTGCCTTATGTGGAGTCAGGAATGGGACTCAATGATCCTTGTGGCTCCCGTCCAACTCAGGAAATTCTATGATTCTAATTTCTTGTCTGCTTTTGCTCATGGCTGGTTTATATGTCTGTTCTCATGCCATCACTGTCCTTCAGCATAGATTGTTCATTTTTGTCCTTGCTATTTTTCCTGATATATTTATAAGTGCAATATATAGTCTTTACAATCTAGTCTTTATTTTGATGAGATGAACCATTTGGTCCCCTTACTCTTCTCGGTAAAAGAGTTTCTCCTTAGCACCTTTCTTAGCACTTCACACCTTACTTTCTCCTCTCTCACCTTAGCGACCCTTCTCTACACTCTTCAGGTCTGAATTCCTTCAACACGTGTGACCAGAGTGTATGCAGTGTTCTAGATGAGACCAACACTGCCTGCTGACATGAGCACTTTCTGATCTCTGCTGCAAATACTTCATCTGAATTCAGCCTGAAACTGACAAATTTTGGCTTTTTCATGGTTTTATTGTGGAAAAGTGAGTTGGCTTTTGAGCAACTAAAATACCTGGGGCTTCAACCGCCTCAATCACTTTCAGGTGATTAGTGCCTAATTGGTAACACAGATTCTTATTCTCAGTCACCAAATACACAACCTTACTCTCTGCAATATTAAATTTCATCCTGATTTCATTTTTGTAATTCTCAAGGTCATTCAGTTCTTCCTGTAGAGCATTCTCCTTTTCTTCCATAATGGTAGTACTTTTACCTGTATTCTTATCACACAACAGCTATAACCCGAAGTAAAAACCCAGCAAAAGCATATAACGTACACTTAGGTAAAAAGTCAAAAGTGAAGTCACAAAGCTTTGGGGAGCCAAAAGTCATTTCTGCAGCCTGCTAATTCTTATCAAAACCACCCAATCTTCATTAAGATTTTGCTTTGTACAGCACTTGTTGAGTGAGACACTGTAACTCGTCCTGGTAAAAATACAACCTTTCCCTAAAGCAGAAACACCTTTGGAGAATCGTCTGTATTATTTCCATAACACTTTCAACCCAATCTCAACAGTCTCTCTGTTTTAAAATAAATACCTGCTCGATTTTACTAATGTAAGCAGTAATGCTCTGATGAAGTTACTGGAATAATTTCTAGCAGGCACAAGCTTTGGAGGCCATTAGCTTTAACATGGACAGCATGAAAAGAGAATGAATGGATATCTGCAAAGGTTGTAATTCCTGTTTTGAAGAAAGCATGAGAGACAGCCAGGGCAAGAGAAAGAATAAGTAGCAGAATTAAAAAAGGGAAAGCAAAAAAAAAAAGGCATAATAGTTTTTAAAGACTTTTTAAACCTTACGAGCACCTTACATTTACTTATCAGGTACCTTACCTCACCTCATATTTTTTTGGCATGATAACATGGAAATTCAGACGGGTTCTATAGCCATTGGATCTCTATCTGACAAAGATACGAACACCACGTATACGGTATGTTTTTATTTGACGTCAGAAGGCTTCGGGTTTTCCCCAGTATCTGCCTGGAACACGCGAGCGTTGTCCATCTCTCATTCGAAGACCCACTAACGCTAAATCGCCGCCAGAACGCAGCAGCGTACAAACCAGCACACGGCGGCCCCTAGAGGGTGCCCTGCGGACATCGCTCTGCGTTCGTCGAGCAGGACAAATCCTGGGTGCCGAGGAAACGCTTCCTAAAGCACCGCTAAGCCGACCCAAGAGTAATGTATGGGCAACTGACACTATGTTTCAATCAAACGTTAAAGGAAAGCTAAGATAGTTTTAAACAATGCTGTACAGATGGACACACGCCTGCAGGATTTAGAGACATTACTGTGAGCTGTGCTGTGGGACAAATACATTTAAACAGTGAATTTGCTTTTGAGACGTGGAAGTGGAGGACTCTGCTTCTCTTGATGTACTTGTGATATCACAAACTGCAGACCTGAGAACTGCTTCCTTAGGTCACAGTAATGCCAAATCCTGCAGGACAGACAAGCCTCTAAACCAGTCCCCGAGGGCAAGCGAAACAGCATTTTTGTACTTATTGTGTTCTTAAATCCTATTTCTAATATCTATGTACACCTCTTTGTCAAACTTTTAGTCATGTACTTTATATTCATTTTGAAGGGTGTTTACTTAGTCTTTCATTGCTGTTTAATTTCAGTGCAAGATTTATGATTTGTTCGATCACTTATCCAGTGTTCAGGGACTGCGTGCTCTAGGAGTAGTAGAACACTGGAAGATAGACAGTGGGACTAGCATCAGCCATGAATGACAATGCAAATTATTGCTCTCCTGTAGTCTTTGGGCACAGGCTCTTACCATTAATGCAATGCATCTATATTCGTAATTTGTGGAAGACTGACCACAAATAAGTGTTCACCATATGAATGCCACAAAAAAAAGGACAGATATTTAATCATGCGAGCCTTACATGGATAAGATTACGACAGAAAATTAACTTCCTTCTTAAGCATACATATTACTTACATGTTACTGCTTAAGCATACGTTACATACGTTACTTGCATATCACTTCCTTTGAATACTACTAACATATTCAGTAACACAAAATTCACCATGTAATACTGCAATTTCACTATTTCACTATAAGCCAGGATCACACAGTTTCTCTGCACCTTCATCTGGAGAAATCTTAAATTCACTGCATGGCTTTACTGAGCAAGGGAAATTGTGAAAAACATATACACGGTTATGGTGGAAAGTGTAGTGTTGTAGTTTCTTTGCACTGTTCAGTGAGGCTGCTGGCAACCTGTACAGTTCAGTCTACAAAAAAATCTTAGTAATATTCCATTTGTGCTCATTTTTATGCTTGTGCTTTGCCTGATTCTTTCAGTTACATTATTTCAACTGTTCTTAGTTACGAGAACAGGTGAACTGAAGAGCTAAGACTTCTGGCCACTTTGTATTTAATATTTAATCAATTAAAAATCACCTTGGCTTCAAAGAGTTATTGCTGCATCAGTATGAATTAGTACCTTTCTTGGTCTGATAAACATCTATTTTAATTCCAAAGCTCTGGATCACCGGAAATGACACAATCAATATATATGACAGTTTCATAAAGCACTTAGATCTTAGTTTTGATCAGAGCTGCAGTTGTTCCAAATTGCATAGGAGACATTCAGTATCTTGGAACACTTTCTGTAAGACAAAAGTGGGACGATAGGAGTACTACTCTGATAAATCACCCATGCGGTTAAATAGAAGCAAAAATATATGTGGTTTGGTCAAACTGAAGGGCTTAGCCCTCTGTTTTTCTTTCTATATCTTACAACACATCCTGGGAGTGACAGTATAAATGGCCACATGGCTCCATCTCTACATGGAAGCATTATCAAATTTGGGTTCTTCTGCTCCATGTAAGGATAGCTGTGTTCATCACAGGAGAGATCAAGGCCTGAACAACGAACAAAGTCCCTTTAGGCAGTCACCTATTTTTCCCTGCTTCTTAGAAATGTCACAGCCAAAATGACATTATATTTTACTTCAGTTAAAGGCATTATCCTCATTCAGATACTGCTATAGATCTCTGGTTCCCAGAAGTATTCTTATCCATATTGACAATTTTAGGTGGGGAGGACAGGAGTCATCATTCCAGGCTACAGGACTGAGAAGCTGAAATTGTGTAGGTTGTTCTTCCCATGATATTATGAAGATCATTTTTATGCTGTTTTGAGCCTACTTTCTAAATCCTTTTTTATAATGGTCATTTACCTGTGATTCAGCATCCTTCACTGTTTAGAGGTAATCCTTTTGTCTGCTTTTTCCACTTGTCATTCTGTGATGTTTGTCAGAACCTCTAATAGCTGTAATCAGCCCAGTCACTTTTTGGTGTTTCATGAGGGTGCCAACTACTGCTGCAGTGCATGAAAGCAGAAACTTACACCATAATTGCTATATGGATCAATTATATGGATACAGAGTGTGAATTTACAGGGAAACAGATGAACTTAGTAGGCTGGAAATCCCTCATTTCACTGCCTTATGCAGTGCACACACACTAGGACTCAAACCACTTCTACTGTGCCCACAGACAGCTCTGATTCATATCGGAAAGCAACAGAAATATCATTATTCTATAATTTGATGTTACAGTAGAAGAACACAAAGAGATCACATCATAAATACCCTTCTTTTAATTGTAAACAGTCTTCCCTAGAGGTTCTAGTTGCTATGGTAAAGAACCATGCTTGGATTTTTTTTTAAGCTTTTGCTCCAGTTCGCATGTCTCCTGTTTCTTTTCCCCTTGGCAGAAAGCCAGCTGGAGGAGCATCTCTGCACTGCAGTGAAAAGCTGCAGCTCTGGAAAGCTACCATAATGAAAATAAGCAGCAAGTATTAAGACTGAATCCCTGAAAACTGAAAGCACATCTACCAGTTGGTATGAAAATCTCTGAAAATCTCTCATCTTTATGTTTACCCTGTGTGATCTACAATCCTACTTTCGTAATAGAATTTATCTATCTATCACTGGTGTTTATTTGCAGGTTTATTGCTTTCTTCACATTTTTATCTGGTTCAGTGCAATCCCTTGAGACAAACTAAATTAATGCTGCTATGCAAGTTACAACACACAGAAATAAATTAAACCCTTTTGATGCACTATTTCCCTCTGTTTATGAGATTTATTTCATAAAGAACATAGACATTAGTGTCACAACAATTTAATGTGAAAAAGACCTATTGTGTCATCTCCTAAGTTATCTGTTGAGAGCTAGAGCACCTTTTGATTAAAGATCTCAATTTCAGAATACTCTGTAAGCTAGTAACATCAGTTGTAGCCTGCAGAGATAATTATTCTGGATTTTTCCCCCATTCTGTGGTTGGCTTTTTTCCTTATTATCTTCTGTCAGTCTTATGACACTATGGATTCACATATGCTTGCCAAAATGCTGACTGTCCAAACCTTCTGAGGTTTCAACTGTGTCCTCACTGCGGGCTTGGTGGGTACTAAGGAACAACACACGGCAGGACACTGGTTTATCTACCCATCAAGCCTCCTAACCTATAGCTCATATCTATGGATATCTTGCAGACTGCAGGGGGCAGAACCTGACACTGTTTTAGGAAATGCTGCAGATTATTGCTGACTTGACTGTTGTTTTACAATAACTAGGTTGCTTTTCCACCCAGCTGCATCAGCACAGCATGGATCTCCCTCTCTTTGTCAGAAAAGACATGGATTTTTCTATCTGAAACTAATTTCTGGTAGCTCACCCTTGTTCAGCATGCAGAGGTCTCAAACTTTGAGTTTGCTCAGCTTTTCCACATGCTACATTGAAGTGCTTTGAAGATGTGGCTAGCTAGAACTGACCATTAGTTATATGGACTTGTGCCATGATTTAAGGCCTTTTCTGGTCATCCTGGACGTTAAGAACTGCTGTCTACAGAGCTGTCTGTCTACACAGCAACTGACAGCTCACAACAGTTTTACACTGGCAGCTAGCAAAGTTCAGAGAGATTATCATCTCATGTTTCTGGAATCTCTGAAATCTCATCACTTACTGTTGGAGATCATGGCACTTGTCTTTAATTGAACAGGAAGAAGAACCACCAGGAAGAGATGAAGATCTGCTGTTCTGCTTACTCCCAAGTGATGCAGAAGAAAGAAGGAATGTGAATGATGATGCCAAGCCTAGGCATCTTTTAGCGCTTCTGGCTTCTGTGATTTTATTATGGATATTGCAACAAAGCAACACCAGGCATTTAAAAATCTCTGTGGATTTCTGTATTTAAGTAACTCACACTCATATCACAAAGGCAAACTAAACTCCCGTCACAATTATTATTTTAAAGCTCATAAGCCTGGCACACAGCTCTCAGCATCTGAGCTTGTA
>NW_010524153.1:0-299 GCF_000687285.1 Phaethon lepturus
GGCCTGGGGAAAATTACCACAAGAATGGGTTGTGGTGGGCTAGCCAACCTTACTTTTCACATCCTACACTCACCCTCAAATCAAAAGCAGAGCCAGCAAATCAGTTTGGATAAACGAAGGCCCCGTCTCAGGATTTTCAGCATGATTTCCAAACCAAAAGAGGTTCAGAAAAAATTGCCGGGGGGGATGCGAGCATCCCAGGCTCTCCCCTGGGCAGCCATGCGGAGCCTCAAAGGTTTCGGTTTCCACCCGAAGGTGCCCCGTCTCCTGCTCACAGTTTCACCAGGATAAAAGCCGGG
>NW_010524153.1:434-1497 GCF_000687285.1 Phaethon lepturus
GGGGCATCGTTTTGGGGGAGTTGTTTGTTCCGTAAAGTTTCATCTCTGAGGCACGTCCACGTATCGCTGCGTTGGTCCCTTCCCTCGTCTCTCCTCTTGGGATGTGGTGTGGTCGCACGGTCTGCAGAGGTCCAGCTCCCCTCCGCGTTCCTGGGCGGTCTCCGGTTCGCCCCAGAGGACAATCCCGCATGGGAGCAAGGGAGACGGGCAGCCCACGGGCAGCGTAGCCAGCGTCATCGCCCAAAAACCCACAGGGGACATAGCGGGGGCGCAGGGCTGGCACCCGGGGCTGGGGGCACCGCACGTCCGGGTACCAAACCGGCGCCTGCCACCTTCGCTCCGGATTTCAACCAGGTGCCACTTCCCTACTCGCTGTGTGCAGCTCAGTAAATAGGAGCAGATCTTCCCCGCGCAAGCTCCTGCCACGGTGACCCAAGGCAGGGACACTTGTACAACCAAAGCATCGCGTGCCCCCGCGCCCGCTCGCGCAAAAAGCGCAGCCTGCCCCGGAGCACGCACCCCGCCGACTGCTCCGAAAAGCCGCGGTGCATCAAGAGTATATTCAATTCGGGAACTTTCTGCCCAGAGAGGTCCCGCAAAATTGACTGTTTTCTGCAAAATGCAGGAACCGCCCGTTTTCGGCGGGGGACACCTCTGGGCAGCAGCTCGGTACCCGGCCGTGCCCGGCAGCCCCGCGCCACGAACGCTGCGCGTGGGGTTGCCTGCTCTACCCCGTGGAGAGACCCCCCGGGGTGCAGCACCCAAGGGGTGCCCCAGCCCCCACATTGCCCGAGGGGTTTTCCACCCAAATCCCCCCCCGTCCAGAGCAAGCAGGACGGAGTCGGTTTGGACGACTCCACGGCATCTCCCATTTCCCGTGATCAGATGGGCTGATTCCCCCCCCCAGCCCGCCGAGCTCACAGGAACGACATGACGCACCTAAATGCCAATCACAACATTTATTTTTATTTCCACAAACCGTGATTTTAACTGTAGGAATATGTCACATACACCAACACGGAGAGGATGGCCTTGCCCACCCACACTGGCTCTGTACCGGCTG
>NW_010524153.1:1528-2227 GCF_000687285.1 Phaethon lepturus
CTCTTTTTTTAACCACAGACGCTTCGCGCACCGTTTCTTGATGCCCTACAGCACACGAAACCCAGGCTACGCGCTGCGTCCACGGAGGAGCAGGGTCTCCCGTGGCCAGTGAACTCTCTTGCCCTGCAGCATTTAAAATTCCTCTCCAAGAGCCGCCAGGTTCAGCCTGTGCGATTCAAGGACCACAGTTTAACTCAAAGAACGCCAATTTTTGACCAATATTCAGTAATTCGAAAGATCAAAGCCTGCTTCCTCCTCGTCCCAAGTTTCCAAGGCGGTTACTGGCTTATGCTTTGTTTTTATGGCTGCAAGAGACCCAGTCGGATTATTTCAAGTGTTGCATGATGCAATAACCCGGGCGTTGCTCAAGCCTGCTCAGCGTAATGGTCCTGACTTTCTGCAAGCTTCCCGGCAATACAAGACAACCACCAATTTATGCAAAAGCGTTGGGGTTTTTTTCCCCACCGAGCCAGCGAAGCGGGCGTAAAACATTTCAAGCTCTCCAAGGGAGACTTTCAAAACTATTCCCAAAGGAGCTCGGGGATGCCGACATCCCGCGAGGCCGGCTTGGCCGATTCCTTTGCGATGCTTTAAAAAAAACAAAAACAAAACCAAAAACACGCCTCACTGCGCGGTAAGGACCGAACGGGCAGGACAAGCAGCAAAATCCTCCGTGCCGGGAGACCGGCTCCCGGGAGA
>NW_010524153.1:2251-2493 GCF_000687285.1 Phaethon lepturus
CCCGCCTCCGGGGAGAGGGGCTGCAGGGACTCCCCGTCCGCGGCTCAGGCGCGAGGCTCGGCGCTGCTCTTCTCCCCTTTCCTCTGCCGCCGCAGTTCGTCACCCCCCGCGCGCGCCGCCGCCCTTGCCTTGGGTACCTTGTACTTGCTCTTCCGGCTGTAGAGGAGGTTTTTCTGGAAGAGCCGCGGGATGTTGCCGCGGTGCAGCAAGAGGGCGGCGAGCATCCCTGCAAGGAGAGCGCG
>NW_010524153.1:2593-3047 GCF_000687285.1 Phaethon lepturus
GCCGGGCAGAGGTTTTCAGCCCCTTGCCACGAGCCTCATCGTGACCAAAGGGTCGCTCAGCACCACCGAAGTCCCCACTGAGAGTATCTGAGAGACCCTTTCTGTATTCCTTTAAGGAGAATGTAACCGTTGTGTCCTTGGTGTCGTAGCGAGGCTTGTTTCGACCCAAAAGGGCCACAATCCCCGTAGAAACGGGATTAAAGAGACGGATAGCAAACGGTCGACTCGAGTGACAGGGAAGGGGGACAGAAAAGGTCGCTCGCCACTGGCAAGACCCAGGTTCAGCCCTTTGCCAGGAACAGCTGGTGTCACGGCCAGCGTTTCTGCCTTGCCCATTGCCCCCCGTGCCAACCCCTGCCCGCCAGTAGCCCCCGGGCAGATCTCACCTGCGAAGGGCCCCAGCCAGTAGACCTGGACGTAGTCCCAAAAGCTGCTCCCCGAGCAGCGGAAGGGA
>NW_010524153.1:3278-5359 GCF_000687285.1 Phaethon lepturus
TGAAGAAGGCCCCCGTGAACGGCCCGGCTGCGTGGGAAGAGAAGCACGGCCGTCAGCCTCGCTTGCCTCCTTTGAGGGACGGACCAAGAGCTGGGCCAGGAGACCCGCGAGCCCTCCTGCCTGCCGGGGGCATCTCTGCTGCTGCCCAGCTCCCGCAGCCGCTTCTCTCGGACCCTGTAACAGCAGCACACGGGGAAATCCCACCCTCGTCGCCCCGAGCTTTGCGGGACCGAGGGGTTCATTAGGGGAGGTTCGAAGAAAGGGCTTGCCGTCTTGGGGCAAGCTATGGCTTCTCATGCACCGGCATTTCACCTGCTGCCTAGATATCCTAAACTGTCGTCTCCAACCCAAAACAAATACTCCCCAAAGTAAGTGGACAACAAACGTCTTCATAATCGTTATTTCTCCAGTCCCAGGAGAGGAAAAAGGGACCGCTCCTCCCACCACAAATTAGGTCTTTTTCTAAATGACTTAGAAAAAGAAAGGCCGGTGCTGCTCACCTGTGTAGGTCAGGAAGGTGACGGCTGCTGCCAGGGCAGGGACCCGGTACATGGGGTGGCTCTGGTGCAACTTGTAAAGGACCAGGTGGAAAAGGAACGAGCAGGTGCCTTCCACAAAGGCGGCATGGCACGGAGACGTGCGGATGGAGGAGCTGCACTCCGACGCTATCAGGTTTTGGATGAGGTGGAAAGGCGTCAGCTCCCAGGACCAGTAGAGCTTGGTGACAGCCCAGCCCACCCCCGTGCCCGCACCCTGGGCCAGCAGCTTGGCAGCAGTTGCGGCGAGGTTGGACTCGCGGAGCAGGAACTCCTGGAGAGAGACGGTCGGGTTGGCAGATGCCCCATCGAAAGAGGCGCCGTGAATCGCGAAGAGGAAGAAGAACAGAGTCAGGACCACATCTGGGCCAAAGCCACCACCCCACGGGCCGATCTCCACCAGCATCCTCAGCTCAAGGCAGCTCGTGCACAACTGTAAGGAGCCAGCAAGTTCTCTGGCAAGGCAGCCATATGCTCCAGGAGACAGAAGCCTCTTTGAGATCCGCCTGAGCGCCTCGCACACCCCGACAACCAGGAAAAAAAAAGCAACGGAGACGTTCAGGCCAGCCATAGCCAAGGCTGCGCCGGTGGGGAAGGGACTGGAAGGAGCAGAGAAAGCTCCTGCGCCTCCTCTTTATAAACCCGTGTGTAAGCAAACGTGGCGCAGCCCGACGGGCTTGGGAAACACCGCACGTGCCGCCCTCCCCTTTGCAGGGCCATGCCGGCCGCCACGGGGAGCCGATGGACTCGCCCGCAGCTGGACCAGCAAGCGGGTCCCGGTGCTATCTGCCCTGCGGCTGCGGAGCCTCCGACCCCCAGCGTTCGCACCTGAGAGCCTGCAGCAGCTCCCCGGAGCAAAAAACTTCATTTCGTTTCTACTTGACACCGCAAAACGCCCCAATCCCGAAGCCTGGGACGTGAGCGGGACTCTGAAAGCCAGCAACCCATGCAAGGAGTTCACATTTCTCCAGGGCTGAGCCACTCTGAGCCAAAGAAAAGTCCGTCTTTGGCCAGTTTAAAAGCCCAGCTTGCTTACTGCTTCCTATCCTTGTCTTGAGTAAGACCTCACCTCGTTTGGTGGCGGTGGCACTAATTGCACGTGCCATTGGTCTGCAGGTAGCATTCTAGCGACGGTGACATTTCACATCCTCCTGCCACTAACACGTCTATCAGGGACAGGACCCTTCCCAGCTCCACCAAAACCACCCCAGGGTGCCGTCATTACCTGACTTCTGAAACCCACGCCACCTAAACCTCTAAATACAGTTGGGTTACACCTTTGAATACACAATGGAGCTGACAGCAAGTGTAGATGACAAAATATGTTTGCTCCAGTAGTTGCATCCCCTGTGCCAGCTCCCACCAGGTCGCTGGGGACCCCCAGACTCCCACCACTGGGGTCTGCAGGAAGAAAGGGGACAGCGAGCGATGGAGAGCATGGGAGCAGCAGAGGCCACGGCAGGAAGGGTGGGATGGGGCAGATAACGTCATGTTATCAGGGACTCATGGTTAACAGAGCATAAACAACTCGTTGGGTGTCCTCTG
>NW_010524153.1:5390-14223 GCF_000687285.1 Phaethon lepturus
ACACCACCCTGAGCTGGCGTTTCCCATCCCTGCTGCGGGAATAGCATCTCCGTCATCACCGGCATGCTGCAGGGATTCAGCGCGCCCAGGGCGTGCTCTGCTATCACGGGAACAAGAGGAGGGACGTACGGCGAAAGAGCTGCCGGGCACCGGGGCCACCGTGCTGGATACACCATGCCCAGGGCAAAGCCCTGTCCCGCGCCCTTGCAGGCTCCTCTCACCGCCCCATCACATGCAAGGAGGCAACGGCTTTTATTAATGCCAATTTATTTCCCCCGTCCCAACCATTTATAAAAGAAATTGCCAGGAGACACAGGCTTGAAGCACGCTTGAGCTGGGGATGAGGCACTTGATACAGTTCCAGCCAGCTACAGCAACGCAGACCAACCCGTAAAAACAGGAACGCACGCTTCGAAGATGTGGGAGGTGCTCGGCCTCTGTCCCTTACAGCCCTTGCCACAGCAGAAAAGAAACACGGCATTTTGGTAGGGCGTTTTGGGGAGGTCTGTGAACATCTCAGCATCTCCTCTCGTAACACCCTCCCTCCTTTCACCTTCATTCCCACAGTCATCACTATCACCAGGTGTCCATCCGAGGGTGGTTTGAGTCAAACCCTTGGTTTGAGAGTCAAAGCACCGGTCAGTCGAAGCTACTCATCACTGCAGAACAGACGACAAAAAAATGTAACATCACCATCCAATTAGTTTCTTTCCATCTCTCCTACTTCTACTCCTCCGAAACTCCCACCTTTAGAAACCAAACTACAAGGAGCCAGTGACGCCAACCCAAAGCAAGTCACCGGCAGGGAGCTGCCGGCTCGCGGGACGCAGGAGGTGACAGGTCCCCTCTGGAGAGAGTCTCAGCCACTGAGCTGAGGCCATCCAGCTCAACAACAACAACAAAAAAAAAGGCGAGGGGGTTAAAGACATGCCCCTTCCAGTAAAATTCCTACTCTTACAAGAGAAATGCCAAAGCCTAAAAATCAAGTGCATTCTCATCCCCTTCCTCCAAACACAGCTGTGACATGGAAAACACTGTGATACCCAGGGTAAAACTGGAAAAACAAAATCCCAACATCTCTTCCTTCCCACAGGAACCGATTTTTTCCCCTTCCCCTTCTCAAGCACTTCAAGAGCCGGGCCTTCGGAAGCAAATGTTCAGAGAGCTTTAAAAACTATTTCCCGTCCATTGCCTGTAAGAATGCCCACGGCACATCCTGCAATTGTGGGACGCTGAACCCGGGCTGGAAAGAGGAGCTGGGAGCTGTTGCTTAGGAGGATAATTACGGGATCCGGTAACGCCAGTGACAGGCAAGCGGCTCGTTTCCCACCTCCCGTTAGTGCTGGCAGCAGAAGGGGCACGCTGCAAGCCCTGTACCGCAGAACGTCTTCAGTCCACTGCAAAGGCGAAACCAAGAGTCCCTGCACAGCTGCTCTTCTAGAAACAAGCCTAAAAATTCAGATACCCGCATGGAAAACCGCTTTTCCATGGCTGGAACATCAGCGTCTTTTCTAAACCAAATTTGCTTTCAGGGCTGTCAAGAACGACAACAGCTTAAAACGCAGGTTTTCAATGGGGTTTTTTAGCCACGGGATAGGAACAAGCTGGGATTTCCACAGTTAAGTAAAATAAACACTCTCCAAAAACACTGAAGTGTAACAAAATCTGAACAGAACCACCCCAGCTCCCCGCCGCCATGCTATTTTCACCCCCAAAGAGGAAACAGCTACAGCTGAGCACAGTTGTAAGGTTATTTAAGGAGAATTTTACCGGGCAAGGAGGTGGACAAGAGCTTTCCAAGAGCAGCCACCTCTTATCAGCTGCTGCGACAAGGCAGCAGAAAGCCGGCAGCAGGTTTTGTCCCACAGGCAGCCAGATGGAAAGGGCTTGAGGAGAGCCACAAGGTAATTGGGCTTTGCAAAAAGACCCGAATCCTTAGAACAATCATTCGCTGGGAGGAAAAAAATAACAAAGATGGATCGCCCTCGGCTCTAGAAACCTTGAATTCAAGGGAGACGCTTGTCCCTAGGCAGGTCACCCCTGTACCCAGCACGGGAAAAGAGCATCTCTCTATCCCCCGCTCCAGAACACCCCGTGGAGACACCCTGAGCCACAGGTCAGCATCTCCTCCGTCGATCTGCAGTTACAGCGTGCCAGATTCATCATTCACAAGCCCTTCAAAAAACACCAGAAACTTGAGTCTGTGCATTGAGACATCATCTGCGCATTGAGACACGCTGGCTGCTAGTCCAGCCCCACCCTCCTCTCAATACATCTTCTCCAACACGTCTTCTCCAACGCAGAAATCTGGTGGCCTTTTAGCATCCTAAAGAGAATGAGCAATCATTAACTTCCCAGTGGGCAAATCCCATGAACAAGAAAAAAAATAAAAAAATAAAAAAAAGAATCACTCCCCACAGGCCATGCCACTGATCAGGTCAAGAGGTAAATGGGGATTGAAATGAAGTTACCATGTGCTGGAGGATATTCCCCCTGCAGAGGCTGGCTGGCTGAACGGGGAAAAGCGGTAGCCCCATTGCGATCGGGGAACGACAGCGTGAGAAGCTGCATCAGCACTGCCCTCTTCCCTCGTAACAGACGGCAGGTAGACAAGTTACAGTCAGCAATTCGCGGCTCTCGCTTGTCGGTATTTTCCCCCTCAAGAAAAAAAAAAAAAAAATTAAAAAAAATCCTTCCTTAGGCTGGAGTTCAAAGCAGGGAAAAAAGCTCTCGGAAAAACCTGCTTCCTCCACACATCTGGGAGAGCAACATGAAGAATTCAGCTGAGCTCAGCACACTTTCACGTACCTTTCTCACATGACTGAGGATGGCTATTTTTATTTAAAACAAACTTCAGAGCAAAATGCACGTTATAAAACCAGGAAAAAACGCAGCTGTACAAACCCCTGGGAGCAGGCATCTGCAGACAACTGCTGTGCTCGCACACGAGCCACACAAATTGCACCAAAACCCAGCGCTTTTCTTCAGGCACCGCTGCGAAAACACTGATTAGAAATGAAGATCCTCAGTTTTCAGCCATCCTGGTTTTAACCTGTGTGTTGCTGGTGCAGCCTGAATAATTGTGCTCAGCTTTGTGGTAAACTCACTGCAACCAAAGAGCAGCCCTGAAAGGGAGAAATCTTTACCCTCCGACTTTACTATCTTGAAGAACGATGTTTTAAATACCCAATCTTGAATAAACGGATCCAAAAAGATAGGGCTGCTCTTGGTTTTCGTCTAGGCCAGGTACATGCAAGGGATGAGCAAGTTCATACAAGACTTAACAGGGTTTATCAAGGACTAGCAACTTTCAACTTGTGCAAACCCCATTCAGCCAAAACCCTGCTCTCCTTCAAGCAGCACAAGTACCAATATCCAGATAATTAGTGAGTTCCACTGAGCTCCTTCTCCTCCCTCTTGTCAACCTCTCCCCCCATAAATTAAATGCAAAATCACTTAAATGCAGTGTTAGAGAACATCAGTTTAAATGCGTAAAGGGTCAATTATGTATAAAGACAAAGATACTACATCAAATTAATTAACCTGAAGAGACAGTGCTTTGTGCAAAACAACATTCTCATGTCTGGTTGAAAAGGCTTCTGAAGACGAGTGGTTTCTTCATTTCCCTTTGTCAGTGGTATGAGCAAAGCTTGTACAACATGCAAGAAAGGGGAAGAGATCATTTCCCAATAACACACGGGAAACACACGACATGATGAGTCCTTGACATTCACAACCGAGACAGAAACTCCATCTGGATTTCAACTGAACCGGTCTCAACCCCAAAGTAAATCCGTTTCGATGTCCTTTTTCTTTAGCTAGACTGCCACACCATCACGCCACAGCATTTTTTGTGGTTTCGATGGAAAACACGAGCGAGTCTCTGCAGCCTACCAACAGGCACCATCGATCTCATCCCCAGTTGCAGGCGAGCTGTCGACATTCAGCGTCCTCGCCCCGTTCGGCTCTGCCGGTCAAACGCTGATCAGCGGAGACAGTGCAGACCCAGGAGACGCGTCTTCCAAGCAGGCACCAGGGCAGCTCATTCCCTGCGTTTCCGGTGCCGTAATGTTTATATGCAGCATACTGGATGATATTCACGGTGCAACAAAGCAGTCTTGTTCGGAATAGTTACTGGAACACCATCATATTGCCACGACCGCAGTTCACTGGTCCGTCGGTCCCACCCCAGTCACTACCAAAAGGCTACCCTATGGCGAGTGGATGGTGGAAGACGCGACTGTGACGAGCTAGGCTGGTCTTTGCTTTGCTCCCTTCACAAGAAGAGCAAGGGATCTCTCTTCCACGGGGGCTGGAAAAGGGTGTTTCAGAGCTGCTCTCCTCCCATCAGTGACCTGGAGCATTTTGCGGGAGGCATAACCATGTGCCAGCAGTGCGCGGCGGCAAGGAAAGCGTGCAGTTAGCACGAGGCTGATACAGACACTGATGAGTAATAAAATTCTAGAAGAAACAGGACAGGCTAGTATAGCATAAAATGATACCCACCATAATTAAAGCATTCGAAAGAAGCTTAAATCACAAATACATTCTGTTAATCTCTAAGACATCTAAACATGTACTCTTTTCAGCGACTCTTGTCTTAGAAGGTATAAACTCGTGACGGGGAAGGGGGGAAAAACCCAAATGTTTTTTAAAAGTTTATTTCTAGCCCTGAAAGAACAGTTATTAAACAAAGTCAACAAATACAGTAGTTAATATTGCAGTAACAATTAAATAACATAATGGGATTAAATTACACAAAAGGCAACATTAAAATCTGAAGACAGTTAAAAAAATAAAAAGAAAGCTTGCACCTACTTCCACTTCCATTGACAGCGTGAGGAACAGAGGGGAAAAACAGATCAGACATTTATTTATTCAACTCCAGCTGGAGAGACCATTAACAACGTTCTTGCTCCCTCCCCAGCCCACCCACCATCCCGTCTGACAAAGGGACCCAGCCTCCAGCCCCACCTTTGCACCCCCCTGCGCCAGAGAGCTGGGGGGAAGCCTACAATTAGTCTCGTTAACACCTAAGGCAGGTCAAAGTGCACATTCCCAGCGCCATGGTTGCTTTGAATGAGAAGTCCTGTTTATCCTACGGTAACAAGAGTATCCCAGGAGTCACACGTTCCCTGCACACTTGCACCTCAGCCGCAAGCTGCCCAGCTCCATACACCCAACTAACCGCACCACCGTACGTTACACTTCATACGTTATCGCACGCGTACTTGATCCTGACTCAGGATCTTACGCTGGCACCCGAGAGCGAGCGAGACGTATGGGAGTCCCAGCACTTCCAGATGCAGTCCTTCCCTTATCATCATCTACTCAAACTCCGGCTGGTCTCCATCTGTCAGCCCTAGAGATACAGCAGAGTTGAACAGCCCTTAAAGGGATGTCTTAAGGACATTAATCTGCTCCCATCAGGGAAAACAAACACAAAACCAAAAACAAAAAAAACCCAATACACAGCTTGCATTTCTTAATCCTCCAGACTCATCCAGCTGACATCGTTAGAAAAGCGATGCCCGACCCACTAAGACACAAAAGCACAGCGTGGCAACCTTCTCGTGGCTCTCCTCTTCTGCCAGCTCCATCTCTGACCCTAATTTCTGGCAGCGGGGGAGTGAGAAACCTCACCACGTAACAACAAAGCTGCTGGATGGGGAAGCGGAGACATGGACTTCTCAACCTCAGAGCTAAACACCTTTCCAGGTCACACAGAAAGTGCCGAAATACGTTTTGGTAACTTCTGGATTGGGCCAATTTTGTGTGCTAAGATGGCTGAAAGTTTGGAAATCACCTCCTAAAGTAAACTAAATTGGACAAATTTTGTAATACATGTTTTAAACCATTCTCATTCATCAATAAAAGTGAACTAATAAGTTAAAATTACCTATGATTTCTTGTTTTTCTATTTTAAAAAGATTAAATTTATCGCAAGTTATCTTACTGTCTAGATTGTGCCATCAAAAAAGAAAGAAAAAAAATAAAGAAAAGCTCCCAGTTTAACTCTGGCACAAGGAGTTTCACAAAGTCCATTGCCAGCAACGGACAAAGAAAGAATCATCAGTAAAACGGGTTGTTTTTCTCAGCCAAGCATCCTCACTACTCATTTGATCAGGGAGCCAGACACGCTCAAACCGGGGGCATCGCCGTTACAGTGTTTAGTGCCCATGGCTTCTAATACACATTGCCTGGGAAATGCATCTAGATTTACTTGCCTGGAACGAGACAGTTCCTCGAATTTAAAACCATAGCTATTCTTACACTTAGAACGAGAGGGATTTACTCCTTTGATGAAGCAGTTAACATAATTTATCCAACGTACATTTTTACCACCGCCTAAGAGCAGAATGCAAGCTGAACCACGACACTGCAGTGCCCTGCACAACGAGGCGTCTTGTTGGTACCACGCCATTTCTGAGAAACCAGTGAGTCACAGCAGGCACTGCGAGACCGTAGCCCCGCTTTCCCTCCATCGTCAACACAAAGAGCCTCCGCTGTTCTGGCCGGCCGCTCTCAGCTGGAAGTTGGTTTTGTCATACCTTGGCCACCAGTCCCCAAAACATAATTATCTCTATCACTATACAAATACCAAAATTTTCTGAAAATCACTTCTATCTTCTGCCAGCAATGTTTGTAAAAGTGTGCAAAAAAGTTTTATTCAGGGTCCTCCGTCCCTACCCAGTCATAATCCTATCTCTGTCCCAGGTCCCGCCCCACTGGGAACGCAATAAAAACCCACTAAAGTAATGGTTATTCTTTCACAGAATCGTTTGGCACGTTGTAACTACAGTTGGCTCTTCGTCAAACTGCTGGGGAAGTTGAAATGCATAGACTGTAGCGCTAGAAGAAGCCGGAGCACAGGCTCTTCTACACTTGCCCCTGGTAACACCCCAAGAACTCAACCGCTCAAGTTGCCCGCTGTCCTTCAGAGGGAGGCACTTTTTCTTGCATTGAATGTTTGACTTCAGCCTTTCTAGCTGGTACGAGGCCTTTAGTGAGAAAGGATCGGTGTGACACATCACGTCTCCTCAGCCTCGAACTAGCTGGTCAAATAAGCCCCATGGATGTCTGACGGCACTGTTCTCCCTTCTCAGCTTTCGTCTTCTCAGAACAGCGCTTTGGCGTTTCCAGGTGTTCATAATCTTCTGTGTGAATCACATTTAAAAAATTCTGTATCTTCAGTGTCCTCAAATCTGATTATTTGTTCTTCTGATTTCATTAGTACAAATGGAGCACGTACAAAATTGGAAAAAATAGCTCTAATACTTAAACTCTGACAACTCCGTAGGTTGATGCATTATTTGCTTGGGGAAAAAAAATTACAACATATACAAAAATGTATTTGATACAAAGAAGGGAAATGTAAAATAAAAAAAGTCAAAGGCACCAGCATAACTTCCAAAGCCCAAATCAGAGCACAGATACAATACATGTTTTTGAACCACCCACAGCACCAAGCACATTATCCCTTAAGCTTCTGGCCAGCAAGTCTAATGGGGAAAAAAAGAGCAGACAGGAAGACAGCTGGAATTTTTTTCTTGCCCTGACTATAGCTGATCATTTGATCATAAATAAAGTATCTGACCCCTACCTACATATCCATAAACCGACATCCAAAGACTTGACCAATCATTAAGTTTCTACAAAGAGGCCACATCTCTGATTAAAAGTCCACAGAGCACAGGCGTATGAGAAATAGCTGAATACTTCTCTTCCCCTTCTCTCCATATTCATCTTAAAAGGCAAAAAATATCACAATACATAATGATTTCTTAAGTAGCCAGTTGTCAATTCTACAGTACAGTAACAGCTAATCCGTCAAAGAAATGAGGGGCAAGATGTACCTTCACATTTGTCACACTTGCCGTGAATCTGGTCATATGGGAGCTTACTAGAGCGATTTAAAAGTAAACAGGTAGAGGGGAGGAAGAGGAGAGTGAAAGAGATCAGCAGGTAAAATTAGTACTGCTCTCTGAAAGCTTGAATCTGTCATTCAAGTATTGAAAGTACCCAGATGGGTACAATGAATGGGAGCTGTTACAGCAAAGTCGTTAAAAACCCTTAAAACCCCGGGCACAGTAAGTGGCATTTCTAGGCTGTCTGGAGAAAAAAAAAAAAAAAAAAAAAAAAAAAAAAAAAAAAAAAAAAAAAAAAAAAAGGCCAGTAATTCAGTCCTCAATTCCTTCTGGACCCCAGACAGGGATCGCGAAAGTCACCACAAATTATTTTGAGTGTCTTCTGGATGAGAGTTTCTTCCCTTTTGCAGACGTTTCCCCCCCCCCGAATCCCTTCCCTCCCCCCAGAAGTGTAACAATTTCATATATTATAAAGATTTGTAAAATACAAACAAACAAAAAAAAAAGGATGAAGGCTGTGGCAGTAATGTTAGCGGTTACTCTTCATTGCTTCTTTGGCTGCCAAGATCAGCGGCGTCAAGCTAGACAGAGGTTTGGCCAGTTTCAAGAAGGGATGCTGCCAGGAAAAGAGAAACACAGTAAATTAGTGAGAGACACTGTTTAAGAAGCCAGTAAAAGCCAGATATCTACACAGCCCTTTTCACCCTGAGGTATGAAGAGCAATGCAAATGCTATCAATGCCCAGCTCCTGAAGGGACAGGTCCAGAGCACCTCAAGCCATTCCTCCTCACCCCAAAAGTGCCTAGGCCTTTCCTTTTCTAGTAATTCACTACAAAGAGGTTTGCTGCTCAAACATCTTCTCTCAGTCCCATTCTGCTCACTTCAATGGCTCTATTACAGTAAGTTTCTAAATTGCTGGATGCTTGAGCAGTGGTGGAACGAAGGCACAGATTCCTGATCGGAAG
>NW_010524153.1:14254-56496 GCF_000687285.1 Phaethon lepturus
GATTTCAGAATACATATTACAATCTTCGATGACTGTAGTTCCCACCAACGGCTTTCTGCTAGAATCCTCAGAAGAAAATACAAAAAAACGGGGTGCCAATCTACAGTGCAGTCTGTCACAGGCTGACCTTACTCATGGCTTCTGTACCTCAGGCTGAGAAGCAGCTGACTCTCACCTGTAGCAATTCTTTGGCTGATCCTCTTTTCTCTACATCCATCTCCAAACATCGGTTCAAGAAATCCCGGAATATTGGGGACAGTTTCTCAGGGTTCTGCAGCTCTGGTGTCCCGTTAGTTGCTATCAAATATAAAGCCTGTAAAATGAGGAATATTGTATAACCAAGCCAAATCTTTAAAAGATGACAAACTGACCTAGCGGCAACCCCTTAGTCTAGATGAGAAAAGGCTCTGCAGCCTTCTCCCTGATGAGATGAAAAACTGTAAAAATGCCACAATTCTAGGCAGTCGTGACCTATTGTTGCTAGTAGCAAAATACCAGTCAAAAAAAATCTTTCGGCAACAGACACTTACCTTGGCAAAGAAAATACCAGATTCTGACACAAGCAGCATTTTTCATAACCTAATGGATTCACTTTCCCTAAACTAGCACAGAAGACTGAGTTCAAAGTCCAGTGTTCTAGTTACAAGCAGGTACTCATCTTCTAAAAAGAAAAATTCAGGTTAGGGCTGACTGCAAATTTAAGACAGTTGTCTTCCTTTCAGAGGAATTTTCTTGCACTGCTGAAGCTTGTTGGTTTTTTGGTTTCGTTTTCTTTTTAATGTAGATACTGTTAATGAATAATTACTGAAAACGTTCATATGGTAAACACCCGCAAACAGTTCTAGCCGCATCTGGGCTTCTTACCCTCAGGGGGTTTTCGTTGAGGTATGGGGGTTCTCCTTCCACCATCTCAATAGCCATGATGCCCAGAGACCAGATATCCACTTTAGGGCCGTACGCTTTCCGTGTGACCACTTCAGGAGCCATCCAGTAAGGAGTTCCAACCATAGTGCTGCGCTTGCTCTGCTCTGGGGTGATCTGAGCACAGAAACCAAAGTCGGCTGTAGGATAACAGAATTTTTAAAAGTTAAATTGGTGCACCCCAAGTAAGTGGGCTTCCTAGAAGACTTCTCTATTACTACACATATATTTTACTCCTCCACTTGAAGGTCTTGCGGGGGTGTCTCCTTCCCCCCTCTACATTCGCCATACCACAAAATCCAACGTGCAAGATAGATACAAAACCTGAAGGTGTTTAAGCAGGGCAGACTTCTGTGGAATGGAGATAAGGCTTTTTGTCCTCTGGAAAAGCAACACAAGTATTACCCTGTAGAAGAATGGTATTTTGCCCAGTCTTCAAGATTCCTAGACTGGTAACAGCCAAAAAAACCCCAGTAATCAAGCAGAACACAGAAGGCAAGCGTTCTGTGCATGGCATGTTATACAGCCTCATCTAGAAAATATGAATCCACAAACCACAGCTTCTGCCCTGCTAAACAGATTTAATTTGTGCAGCTATTGAGTTCAACATTTCACAGCAATTTGGCCATCAAATACAGGTACTACAGCTGACAGAGACATGGAAACAAGGCTTCAGATAAGTGAAGTGCTACCCCACTCAGCAGAAGGAACCTGGACAAACAAACCTTTCCACAAGGTAACTACTGAGGAGAACAACCACACTCAAGAAAACGAGAAAAGTCACCTATTCCTATAGCCTTCAGGTGCAGCAGCAATGCATGTTCCATCATGTTACTTTATCCAGCTGCAGCACTCCCAACTTCCCAGGCATGTAAAGCATCAATAAGAACACAGTTAAGGCAGGAGACAGATTTTACCTTATCATTGACACTAAGTTTGAGAGAGAAAGAGAGAGAGAAAGAGAGAGAATTTAAAATTTCGAGTCAATTTTGAAAATGTTATGCCAGGCAGTGCTGACAAAAGAGCCACAGTCATGAAAGTGCTAAGTCATACCAAGAGGACAATTTAATAAAGAACTGGCCCCACCCCAATTGTCAAGATGCTGCCTTTAAAAAAAAAGGAAAAAACAAAGAAAAAAAAAATCAAACCTATAGCAACCACCGAGTTCCTCGCCAGCACTTCTTGGCCATTATCAAGGTGTCATACTCAACTGAAAGCACAGCTTATTTCAATGAACACACCAGAGAAGCAACAGTAGTGTATGTCTCCTGACCTGCCAACGAGGCCTTCAGCACCATGCCACCAGCAAGGACAGAAAAGACAGGCAAAATGTAGAACCCAGTTTCACCAACCAGTAGTGTGCGTAGGTACGTAGTGGTGACAGGCAGACTGGTATCTCTTACTTCACCTGTCACCAGTCTCCCAGAAGCCAGACTCCCCCAGAGAAGGGGAAGAGCTTGAAAAGAAGGTCCAACTTCTTCCATCCTCCTTCCTAAAAAACTGCTAGAAGCAGTAACAACAACACAGCCAAATACGGGCTCAACACTACAATACCTCCATTTTTACAGCTGACTCCTGTTTTCTCCTGTCTCTCCTTCCTCCCCATCTTCCCCCAATCTCCTGGGGCCAATGCTTCTTTACATAAGCTGCTAACCCTGTCCTTTCGCCACTCTGCTTTGACAGCTCTTACATTTCGGAGCCTTCTCCAGCTACTCTTCTCAGCCACATCCTCTACTGTAACCGTTCACTTATCTTCAGCCTCTAAATCCATGTAGTCTGTGCACAAACACATCACACCCTTAAAAAATAAAACCTCCTATGCAAGCAAGCGGTGCATCCACCAATGCCGGTAAGCAAATCAGGTTGCTTGCAATCTTTCCTTGCACTCCAGCTCATGACCAACATGAGACTGCAAACCATCTAGGTGAGGGATTATTGCAAGATACATTTTCATGACATTTCAAATTCCTACCCAAATGTAAAAACACCATCCCTTAACTCCTTGGTCACTTTGCACATTCCTACATACCAAGAAGTCAGATAATGCACCCCTCTCTCAACAGTTCTGACAGCTTCTTTATGTGGTTTCACGTTTTTTTTACTGCCACACGTTTACACACACCAGAAACCGATTTACCGTACACAAGTCCATGCATGCATAACAATTACCTGAAAAGCAAGTAGTTTCTTTTGTCATTTCATGATTACATTAATGAAAGTGTGTTACACTTTCAGTCCAAGAAAAGGAGACCCAGTACAGGCACAGCATAAGACTAGACTGCAATATAAATGGTTAATAATGTACAATTTTCTTGTTAGTGATCTTCTAATGACAAGGGCAAAACATTAAAAGCAAGTCATAACAAAATGAAGAGACCAACAAAGCAACTGCAGTTAGCTGCAACTTTTCTCTTGCAATCATTTGCATCTTTGCTTCACTGTATGGTGACAGTTACTTCATATTTATCAACGTATTCATGTGGCAATAGGTTTGCTTCAACATCCTTTCTAACACGTTCACAGCCTTAGTCTTAGGGCCCTCAGAATTTCAATACCTGCTACCTGCAAGTCATACATTTTATAACTCGGAATGAATTTTTATTACGCATATCCAATAAAAATTCACCTAAAATTCCACTGCCAACTGTCCTTCCACCGATTTACACTCTGCAAGTCAAAGTTTACTGGGAAAGTGAAAAGAGAACATTGAAACAATTGTCTAGTACTCACTTAGCTTAACTGATCCATCCATTCCTAACAGCACATTGTCACTCTTAATGTCTCTGTGGATGACCTGGTTGGCATGTAAGAACTCAAGCGCTTGCAAGCACTAGATGGGAGGGGGAAAAAAAAAAAAAAAATCAGCATATGGAAACAAAACTTGTGTATGTGGACACAAATTCAAAAGTAATGCTTACACCCTCAGCCAGTGCCAAGTGCAAAACCATAACAGCTATTATTTAAAATAACCAGTAGAGGAAGCTCTTGTGCTAAAAAAACCACTCTCCACATCTCATGAGGTCAAAAATCATTTAACCATGAAGCTTCTCTGCTATCTTAATAAACCCATAAATTAAACCTCTCATCACCCAGCCATCATCTATGAAACTCCTAAAAATCCCAGATGTTAATTCTGGTACATCCTACAAATTCTAGAGGAACCATAAGGGACTGAGTGACAGCTTTTTAGTCTGAAGTCTCACCAACAGAAATTGGTGAGACTTCATTCTTAACATGCATGCAACTTCTCCCACAGTGAAGGCTGTAAGACATCTTCATTATGAAAGTCACCAATACTGGTTTTGCAGTGTTTTTAGATTAAAACCTTTCACGCCAAGTTTCTGCCTAAAAACATAATGAAATTTATATTTGCTATTTGAGAATAAAAGGCAAACAACAATTCTAAGATTTTTCTCTTTTAGTATAGGCAGAACATTTACCGTTTGCAACCTGGCATGGATGTAAGGCTGAGAGAATTGGGGTTGTTCAGCCTGCAGAAGAGAAGGCTCCGGGGAGACCTTACTGCAGCCTGCCAGGACTTAAATGGGGGCTTATAAGAAAGATGGGGACAGACTTTTTAGCAGGGCCTGTAGTGATAGGACAAGGGGTAATGGTTTTAAACTAAAAAAGGGAAGATTTAGACTAGATGCAAGGCAGAAATTTTTCACAATGAGGGTGGTGAAACCCTGGCCCAGGTTGCCCAGAGAGGTGGTCGATGCCCCATCCCTGGAAACATCCCAGGTCGGGCTGGACGGGGCTCTGAGCGACCTGCTCTGGTTGGGGATGTCCCTGCTCACTGCAGGGGGTTGGACTAGATGGCCTGGAAAGGTCCCTTCCAACCCAAACTACTCTATGATTCTATGTAATCCCCAGTGAGTTTTTTCTGTCTTTCTTTCATTTGCTTTAGCAAAGTGGCACCGATTTGCAGAGTGAAGCATATCTAACATACTGAGCAGCAGAGTTTTGATGCAATACAATAGTTCAATTATTAGACGTTTTCCTCAGGAAAGTTAATTACTGTTACAGTAAATAGTTACTTTCGGTTCTCTGCTTCCAGCTCCAGTTTCTCAGGAAACTATTACCTGTCCGTACACGTTAACGTACAAGTGTGCTTTCATCCCCCCCCTTTGCATGAGTCATTGAAAGCAGATGTCATGTTGATGTAGTCAAATGGGGTTTTTAAAAGCCTAAGTTTCTCCTGCACAGCAGATAATACAATTACTTCTTCTGCTATAATAAACCATGCCTGAGCTGGATGCCAGCACTCTGACTCAGGGCAGGAAACACTGATAAATTGTGACATCAGCTATTTTTAACTCTTCCATTTGTAATCTTATTGCAATCTTAAAATTATTCCAATTACAATCTTCTGGAGAATTATTTTTCTGAGAAATCATAAAGAAAGAGTAACTGTCACAGAACTATTGATTTCACACACTATGAAAACTACTAAAATGAGAAAGGGATAGTCTGCATGAAGTTCATCTTCATTTTAGCACGTCTTAAAGTTTTCCTGTTTCTTCAGATCCACTTTCACATTCTAAGCAAACACAGCTCCCCTTCTTCCCTCCGGAAAACATTCCAAAGTTTTCAGGCTTTTTTAAAAATATGTTCGCATCTCTACTTTCTACATTACCTATATACACTCAGTTTTCTTTTTGGTGCCTTTGAATATTCTTCATTAGTCAAAGTTAAAAAAAAAACATTCTTTCCAGCTGCTAAACTTCTTCATTGCTCTTCCTTCAACTCCAGTCTGCATTGTTATCATCTTTCTGTTAACACTGTCACCAGGACTAGGTAACCCAGGTACCAAAAGCAAAATCTTTATTTGCTCCATCATCTAACATTCCCAAACACCCTGCTTAAAACTGCCATAGATCTTGTGTTACAACTTGCAAACCCCCGATTTTCTGAGTTAAACTCATTTTGTTATTTTCTGTAATTTTAATATTGATTTCTGCTCTAAGTATCATTCATTCTTCCATTAAGAATGGCTCCAACAGCAATTGTTGCAATTAGTCCTAACCTAGGTGCACTGTAAAACCTAGAGGAATAGAGTGTACCTTCATTCCTCTATCCATCACCATAATACCCACCTCTCTGCAAACAGCAGCAATCTGTGCTTCATCCATACATGTTTCAGTGACCACATCTGTTAGTGAGCCTCCAGCTAGATACTCCATCACCACAAACAATTCATCTCCTACGAGGTAACTACAAACAGAAAACGAAAAGTATGGCCGTTTGCCACCAAGAGATCAAGAACTTAAAAACGACTGATAAGAGCCGGTCAATTAAATGATTCATGAGCACTTCAATACAAACAGTAAAGAAAGTTAATCTCTGGAAGGTAGCCTGAAATGTAAGTGCTGACAATAAAAGCTACATGCTTCTTAGTACCTAGACAGACAGGATAACACCCTACGTATCTCATGCACAACACAAGCATTGCTCCAGCTGCGCTCTTGTCCACTACTGCTCCCCAACTACATGCAGCACTACATTCATGATGGAAGAAGGCTTCTTACTGAATCATCAAGACCGTTCCCTGTAACAGATGACTTTTTTTTTTTTTTTTTTAATGACAGTCTAAATACAGTCTCATTTACTTATAAGACCCTTAGGTACAGGCAGTCCGGGTCTGTGTAAGCATATCAAGTTAAAACCTCTTGAAACCCTTACAGATGCAGCCAGCTGTCTGCATTTACCTGTCCAGGAAGTTGACTATGTTGGGGTTCTTTAGCTCCTTCATTACCAAGATCTCATTAATAATCAGCTCCTTCTTGGGCTGTTTCTGCAGGTTTATCTGTTTAATAGCAACCTGAATAGGACAAAATAAAATAGCGATCATTCAAATCTGAGTATCAAAACCTTTCGGTCATTCTTAATACAGTGAAAAGTTAGAAGGAATTCTGTAACAGGACTCAGAGTTTAGCACAGCTTGCAGCTAGCAGGTTAGTTATTTATTAGCATACAACTTAAATGAATGTAACCTGATGAGCATACAACCTGCACCCATAGCCAACACCATCTTCTTGCAGCTGAAAAGATCCACAAACAATAACAAAGGCCAGAACATACAGCAAAGGAAACATTCAGGAGACAAAAAGATAATCACCCAGTTTCATATCAACAGGCCTAAAGCAGAAGAGAACCGTGTAGCATAGTTACATAGACAGATAGCATAAGCCTTCCAATGCAAGGCAAGTCAATTTGTTTTTCTGTATTCTGACCAAGTTACTCTTTGGGTATAAGGAATACTGGGAGGCAGAAGGAATTGCTCTCAAAGCAATTAAGCCAACGAACTATCCCAGAGAGAGAAGGGAAGTTAAAGACCTATCTCATCCAGGAAATAAGCTAACCGGGACATGTATTCCAGATTTTAAAATGGAGAGGAGTTGTTCCAGTTATGTTAGCTACAATACTTTGAGGAGGCAGTTCGGAGTTTTACAAGATAATCTCCTCATGAGTCCAAAACCAAACACAAGAACCAACAGAACCTTGCAAGACTGTTCATTATCATAGCCAAGGGCACTGAAAGAAGAGAGTTTGTGGCACAGAATCACAAAATAACTAAGATTGGAGAGGACCTCTGGAGGTCGTTCAGTCCAATCCCTTGCTCAAAGTACAGTCAACATGGAGCAGGTTGCTGATGGTCTTGTGCAAATGAGTTTTGAATGGAGATCTCAATGAGCAGATATCCCACCACCTCTCTGAGCTTGTGTCCCACGTTTTATCATCCTGACCCCGAGGGAAAAGTAGTCCTAACATCTAACCAGAATTTCCGTTATGGGAATTTTTGTCTCTTGCCCTGTCATAGAGTAGCTCTGAGGGGAACCTAGCTCTATATTCTCTACACCTTCCCATTAGGGAGTTGAAAACAGCAAAAACAATCCTCTCTTTACCTTCTCTTCTTACCGCTGAAGAGACCCAATTCCATCCTCAGACATTAAGCACTGAGGAAGCCAGAGTACTGCAACCATTTAATGCATGAAGGCTGCAAGCGACCAACTGTTAGCCCGCCTGCCTGACAAAACCTTAGACCTTAGCAGAGGTCTAAGAAAGGAAATGGGCAACAAAATTTACTCTGCAGTCAGTAAGAAGACATGAAGTAGTGCAATATGTAGAAAGCAAATTAAGAGACAACATATTGAGATGATTGAAAGGCTTGCATTTTATCAAGATGTGGTGCTCCGTTACAGTACTGGTAAATATGGTTCCTGTTGAAAGGGCAACTACTTATCAGTGACTTAAGGAATGGCTACTTGCAGACATTTAAAGGAAAATTAAGGAAGTCTGAATTTAAAGAGAAGCAAATAATTCTTAAAATTTTAGTCCTGGGAACCAGAGATGACCACTGGATGACAAGCATGCAGAGTATTGCTGATGTCATCAACTTCACCAGGTGGGTCTGGAGACACTAAGGAGTAGAAGCAAAGAGGGGGATGTGGAGAAGGCATTCTAACTACAACAAAGAATCATACGGGGCAAGCTGCTCCCATACAGATAGGCACATCCATCACCTCTATTGAGACGGGACTAGAGAACAAGTGTGCAAAGACTAAACAAAGTTTTATTTCTGAAAATGCAGGACACCATTGCCCACAATTTTTGAAGGATAAACTGTTTTCAAAACCCATTTCTGGAACACCTCACTCCCTCTGCTTTTCACTGGAAAGACAAAACTCTATTTTTAGCTTTGATCATCTGATTACTATGGAACAAGGCACACACTGTTACCAATGACTATGACAAACGTTCTTCTGAGAGGTGATAGCAGAGATGAGAGCCACAGAAAGAAATCTAGTCAAATCATTTCGGCCACCTACAGAAGAACATTCATACAGAAAAAGGATTTTCACTGCAATGAACACAGAAATCTTACCTCCTGCCCCGTTGCCACATCAATAGCTGTGAAAACTGTACCTGAAGCCCTGTGAAGAAAAAGAAAAATGTTACAGCCAGTGGCATCTCTCTGTGTAACAAACATAGACAAGAACAGACAAATCACAAACACAACATTGTCAGCTTTCGACGTTGCAAGAGCTGTATCAAAAAGGCAGCTATTAAAATTAAGTGGTGTCATAGAAATGCCAGTCAGCTCGCACAAAACAAGCTAATGACAAATAGGCTCTGACACCAGCTCTTCAGGACGTCTAACTCCCAGAACTTGTGCTGCTCCCTGTAGATAAGCTGGGCAGCCCTTTCTGCAGCAGGTATTACTTTTCATTTCCCCCAGGGGAAGTCTGCCCACAAACACACACAGACCTATTTGGAAAGTATACAGGAAGAGTCAGGCACATATACAATCAAAGCTGGGAAAGCTAGAACTTGTATATACTTTTTTCTCAGAAGGATTCAGAGGGCCATTAGAAGAATAACTTAGTCAAGGCAGTGTCGTTAGCTTAGCATACAGAAAGCTGCCTGATGTGCTCTCATGCTGGTCATCAGTCATATTACAAAATGGATGAACACATCTTACCGGGAGAGGAGAGGACTAGATACACATACAGAGAAGTTACAGAGCTCTGATTTTGCATTACAAGACAATTCAAAATTTCCACCATTGTGTAAAGCCTTCACCATCTGTTTCTCACTGCTTAATACATTTCTGCCTGCTTCTGTAAGCAGTGGGGCTACATGATAGTATCAGACAGAGAACAGTACACTGCTTTTAACACTGGCTCGCTGGGAATAAAAGTTGGGGTGAACACTTACCCCTGCCCGATTTTTTCATATCTGGTGTATTTTTTCTTGGGATCTCCTATGCTCACAATAGTGCCTAAAAAAAAAAAAAAAGGCCAAACAGTCAATCCCACTGTCTCGCTTTAGTAAGGCTGGCCTGGCCAAGATACCTACAGAAGTCAGACAGCTCAAGTAGTAAAGACTGATGCATGAACAGCCAAAGCTTCCTGACTCAGTTCCAGTCACAAACAGCCCAAGCTCAGGCAATCATTATGCTAGGTTATACTCTTAAGGAGA
This sequence comes from Phaethon lepturus, assembly GCF_000687285.1. Classification (NCBI taxonomy): domain Eukaryota; kingdom Metazoa; phylum Chordata; class Aves; order Phaethontiformes; family Phaethontidae; genus Phaethon; species Phaethon lepturus. Next base: position 24,158 of record NW_010524153.1, read on the forward strand.
CAGATCTTGCTATTTCCCCTAGTATCTCAATTTAATGACAGTCTTCTGTGTAGCAAAACCCAATATGAGGTTATGACAAATCCATCAGCTTAGCCTAGTCCAGAAACTACTCAGTTCTCTACTTAAGCACAGGAACATTAATATGGTGAAAGGTTATCTTCAAGATAGTTACAGAACAGGCAACAGCAGAAACTATTTTGTGTTATTATGGTTGTATTACACACGCAAATCACGTTATCACAACTGAACTTGAATAAAAAAAAAAACTGTTACAGATTTTTTTTTTTTTACCCGATAAGGCTCTGAAGCATATAAATCAGCAAAACTTCTGAATGCAGCGCTCTCAGCTACTGTCTGACACAAAACCAATCAAGCACAGTATTCAAACAACCCTTACACAAAAATAAGGATGAGGGTAAAAACTTAATATTCCTTCCCTAGTCCTAAATCTTTTGTTTATCTAAAATAAAAAACACCTACGTAGTTTTTCCATGATCTCTTCATCCGACATTTTGGTCTTCTTTTTCTGCTTATCACCCGATTTCGTTGCACTGTCAACAGAAGTGTCACTGGCTGGTGCAGGGATGGGGTCAATTACAGACCGTGTATAAATCTGTTAAGAGAGACCATTCACCTGAGCATTTTCTTTGCAATCGTTGACCTTCAGTTGAAAACAACTACAGTTCTTCAAAGACCCCTAAGCACCATTTTACATAACAGGTCGGAGGCAGATATTAGACCTGAGAAACATTAAAGTGCAGTAAGTCAAGATGCTGGCAACCTTACTGACCACTGAAAGACAGACCCAGGCACCTCCTGAACAGAGTGGATGCCAGGAGATCAACTCTAACTTCCACAAACAGACGTTTTGTGGGTTTTCTACCTGCTTATTCTTTATAACTCATGCTAGTTCAGAGAACAGAAAGCACTATGTAATAGCAAGATCAACTACTATTAAGATCTAAAGGAAAAAGATTCACGCTTTGCCATGAAAAGACACGAGACTCTCAGAAATTTCCCAGTTTAGGGGATTTTCCTGGAGCTTTATTTAATTTCCTCCCAAGCCATTCACAAACATACGCAGCTACTCTAGAAATATCAAACTGTAGACCTGTCACATTTTGTATGCCTACATACCCAGAATGGGCAATTATAAAGCAGTATCACTTGACAAATAAACACAATTCACGTTTGCACTCCTGAAGCAAGAGTAAGTGGACAACAGAGCGTCAAAATGTACACCTACCACGGTCAAAAGAGTGAGCTGGAGTAAGCGGGATCCCTGGGACATTATTAACAAGGTAGTGTAGCTGTCCTGAACTACACAAAATTTAACAAACAACTTCCGAAGCATTTAACTTTTTGTGTAATGCTAAATCTTAAATTTGAATTGTTGTGGGTTTAGGTAGTATATTAGGTAGTATATTTAGGTAGTTTAGGTAGTATATGGGTGAGGCTATCACACTGCAATCAAATAAGATAAAGAAAATCAATACTCTACACTTGTACCATTGTACTGTGTAAAGTTACAGAAACCAGCTGCAGTTTTTTTAGGACTAAAAAGGCTCCTCCTCGCACGTTGGGCTGAAGGATAAGGTTGAAGGATAAACATAACTGGATACCTTCAACACAAGCCAACAAACAAGTAAGCATTAATTTCAGGATTTCCGATCCAACTGATATCCAGAAATTAGGCATTTTCTTAGCAAACTCCAATAAAAACCAGAACTTTTCCCTAAAAACTTACAACAGCTCATTTCACAAATACAACACTTTGCTAGAAAACAGCAGGGGGAAAAGATCTGCAATACTGAGCAATGCAGGTCTGCACTGTAAATTTTACAGCTGCTCACCGATTTTGTGTGATCTGGCCGTGGAGCAATAACAGGAGGAGGAGCTTCTTCATCATCCTCATCATCATCTGCCACAGCTGTTGATGGTTCTGAACCTTTGGCATTGGTCTACATTTTTACCAAATTTAAAAAAAAAATGAAACAAAATTGTCTCCCCCACAGCATTAAAGACTTGCTTGCCTTCCCCCCCTCCCTCCATGAAGATAAAAGAATTCTTACTGATGTCAAAAGGATAGGTTGAGTTGTTTAAGTGCCTTTTACATTTTATTACAAGACTCAAATACTATTGCTCTAGTGAACTATGCTCTGTTGAGCCCTCAATTTATGTCTTTATTCCACAAAAGATTCTCATTTTGTTTTACACTGCAAGATTCAGTATAAAACAAACACAGAAGACCTGAACTTGTGTGCGCCTAAGAATATAAAAAGAATAGTAAACACACTCACCGTTGGCGTTCCTGAAGGGAAACCATCTTTTTCTAAATAGGACAAATAGCAGAATACATAAAATCATCAGAAAAATAACAAAAAGCGAACTTTACAGACTAAAGAACACACACTGCTTTGGAGGTTTTTGTCATCGCTCAGAATAAAAAATTTGTGCAAATTTTCTATCTCACAAATGAGAGAAACCAGTATTGCACTGTAAGACCGTGCAGAAAGAAGCTGTACGTTTCTAAAATCCTCCGAGTGTAGGCAAACCCACTCATTTCCCAGCTTGCTCTTCACCTCACTCGAGTACCCACACACAGCTTTCCAAATTGAGCACTGCTCATCACCACACACGTGTTTTGTTTTACTGATATGTGAAATCAGGATCAAATGGATATTTCAGTTCCCTTAGCGGTATCTTGAATCAAGGATGAGAATATTACAAAGCCTTATTTACTAAGCTATTTTCAGAAATAAGTTGGAAGAAAGCTAGGTAAAACTGCATCTGTTTGTAAGACAGTCATTCTCTCAGACCCCACCCACAGCTCCCAATCAAGGAGCCACAACTTATTTTGCATCTTTGATGTCACCACACAGTGACATCAAGTTCACAGACAGCTCTTTTGGCCATAGACAGGAGGAGCAAGGTCTCCAGCACAGTCTCAGGGCCTCAGCTTCAAAAACACAGCCCGTTAAAGTTAATTTTGGCTGCTATCTTGAATTATCCAGTTCCATCTTCCCCTCTCCACTTAAAACAGGAAATTAACTGGACAACGCCAGTTGCCAGTAAGTTTTAAATCCATCTTCAAATATTTGTTCCTCATTGAAAAGTAGCTTGCTCTTTCAGCATTTAAATCTGACTCATTACTCTGAAAGAGAGGAAGACTGTGTTCCAAGTACCCAACTCCTCTTCGATACATCTTGCAGACACTCAGATCTCACCTGGAGCAGAAAAACTCAGATACTTCTGTTTTGCTGTGTCTTTAGAGTCATAGAATTTCAGCACATCTAGTACCGCCTGGGGGTTTTTCTTCTGTTCTAGCTTCGTGATATTTGAGGTCTGAAGCAACCGAGCCCATTGCTCTGGCATTCCCTGAAAAAAATAGGCTATTTTAAGCATCCTTCTAGTATTGTAAAGATTTTTAAAAAGCAGAACAAATTTCTTTCCTCTATAAAAAGCATAACAGATACAGCCTTAAACACATGAATAAGTAGGATGGGGTTTTAATGGGGAGCCTTATGTCCATCGGTGACACAACACAAATCACTGTGCCAACATGACACCACCTCTTTCAGGTGCATTAAGCCAGATGTGAGGACTGGGAATACAAAAGCATTCAGCAGAACCCGTGTTACCCACTAATGAAAGTAAACTGAAGAGGGTTTCTCAGGGAAGGCTCTCCCAGGTGACACAAAGCATCAGACCTGACATTTACACTGCAGAAGCACTAACAGGTCACAGTCTCATTACTCTGCATGCTGTACAAAATACACAGTAAAATCATTTATTTGATAAAAACAGACTAACTTGCACTTTATTCTAAAACATTGCAATGGCTTCACTACAGCACTAACCCACGGCTGTTTTCTGAGCAACTGCAAAGCAGGTACACTTACAGTGAACTCTCCAGTAACAGCATCAAAGCCAACATGGATGGTATGCTCAAAATCTGACGGTGGGGAAATTTCTGGCCTTTCCTTTTCCTTCTTCTTGCTTCCTGAAAAAGATATTCAAAGATCTACTGAGCAAAGATTTGAAGTCCTATTGTCTCCGTTTAAGGTAACCACTCCGAATATTACAACAGTTAAGACGAATGTAACCATTATTCTCTTTACTGGATGGAGTTGTTTGTATATGCAGCACAGTGATTTGATATTTTCAAGTTGGTATAGACTTCACGTAAGAATCAACAACTCGTTCCATTCAAATCACTCATACTATGGTAGCAACCAAATAAGAGATTAAGAGCACTAGACTGCAAGGAGCTCTGCTGAGCATATGAAATCTAAGCATTTGAAATGTTTACAATGCAAAAAAGGACATTTTAATATGGATTAAGAACAATCCCGAAGACAACTTCAGTTCAACCTCAAGTTCACCCTAAGGACAGTTAAAACTTAGTTGCCTCACTGCTCCAATTCAAGGTAATTAATGCAAAATAGGACTTCCTGTGATGAAGATAAGAGTTTATAGCCTCAGAGCAATTACCTAATTTAAATTAAAAGGGGGGGGGCGGGAAAAAGCAAGCATAATAAGTACCAGAAGGAGGAACAGATAATGGGAAGGACTATGTGCACAATCCAACCTAGACTCAATTAAATTTGTAAGATGTTTTATAATGCCTGGGGATTGGGTTTTTGGTTTTTTATTTTTTCTGACAAAGAGAAAATAAAAAAAAGCAGACAACAACTTGTCGTTAACTCTCAATATAAAATACACCATTCTGTTCCCTTCACTCAGAAAATGTTGGGAGTTAAGTTGGAAGGTTTCAGGAACCCATTTTCTTGTTCTTGCCAAAAAGCCCGAGCCCTGCTTGCTTTCCCTGGCAGAGCAGAGGAGTGTACTTGCTGTTTGCTCTCCAGGTAGAAAGACGATGCTCACGGCCTCATCTCGGAGCGCTCAGCTGGAAGGCAGAGGCCTGGCAGTGAGCTGTAGAGCGCGTCTGACCCGATACCAAGAAAACTGCGTGTGTAATCCTGGGAACGCCTGTGGGCTCGCAGAGCGTAGAGCTGAATCAGCTGCATTTATTACAGCGTGCATGAAGCCAGCAAGAATACCATAGTGCTCGTAACCACAAAGGAAAGCAGCGCACCATTTTGCAGCCTAACTTGATTACCATTTTATGCCAATTAAAAAAAAAAAAAGTTTTTTTTGCTTTGTTTTTAAATTCACCTTAAAAGTCATGCAGTTTCAGAATGGAGACAGAGCCGCTAAACCAGCACCCTCTTCGTTACTACGTGGTAAAAAGTTACTGAACATGAGGCAAGCATAGATCACGCTGCTCAGAGCCAGAGGATCCGTCTGAAATCCCCTCACGCTGGCGGGAGAGGAAGGACGGGGAGCCGAGGACAATACTGACGAGCGAAAAGCCATGTGGGCTGCCTCCAGCTGAACAATGCAGTGGAAAGACACGGCTGTTATAAACAGGATATCTTTAATATGGCTGCACAGGTCAGAGCCAAAATGCAAACGGACTGTCAAATGTTCTCATTAACATCGTTCAGTCACAGGACAGGAGAAACTTGCTCATGTGAAAACCTTTAAGGAAAGTACTGTTTCTTCCCAATCTCTTGCAGTTGTTTATGTGAAAGCAAAGGTGGGGGTGAAAAAAAAAAAAAGTTATATTCCTCAGGAAGGTTCCTGCTCGGGAGCACTTGACATCTAGGGAACAGGAGTTGGTGTTCAAACCCTCCAGCTTTCCAAAAATACACAGATCTTCTTAGCAGGCTAGGCAAGGAGACTGAAAAGCACCCCTCTGCCCACAGGAGCAGCAGATGAGGGCAGCACTTCAAACGAACGCAAGCAGCCAGCTTCAGTCAAGAGGCAAGTCCCGTGAGTCATGGGTTGGCAGGATGTACTCAAGCCTCTGCGAACAAGGCCACTGTGAGGCCAGGCTGCTTTTCAACCTCTGCTTGCTGTATTTAACTGGGAATCCCTTTATTAAAGGGCAACGCTTGTTTCAAACCATGAGTGAATCGAAGATGCGGTCCCTTGGCCGTGCAGAGACAGCAGCATGCAGCTCCCGTGCTCTCGGGAGGGGGAAGACACGGGTCCTTCAGAAGGATTCAGAGAATTGCTTTGTCTGATTAAGAAAGTGCCTCAAATAGTTGGGCTCTTCCCCAAACGAAGCCGCAGGAACTCAGCAAGGCGTCACCCGCGGTACTTCACACACCCTCCTGCATCGCACACCCAGCCTCGAGCATCCCTCGCTCCCCAGCAGCGTGCCAGCCTGCGGCGTGCTCCGGCCAAACTCCACACACAAAGCAAGAAACACAGATGTTTCTCAGCAGCCTGGCTGTAGTAGGTAGACGACTCCAGATGGTACGTTCTGAGTTACTGAACCGCAGCTGAAACCACACTGAAATCTGCCCTGAGCCAGCGGTCTTGAGCCCATCTCATGCATGACGCTGGGACCTGGGCGATGCCCCGCAGCACCTCCTTTAATAAGTTCTGCTTGAAGAAAAACATTTCTAGGTTTAGGGGACTATTTTAAAGCTTTCCAAAAACACACACAGGTTCATTTGACTTCAGAACTCTAGCCAAGGAAATTCACGGCAATTAAGTACTCTAGTAAAAAGATTACTATCACTTCATTTATCCTAAACAATGGAACTAGGGAGGAAAAAAAAAAACCCTCTGTGACTAGGTCATTAACTCATCCCTTCAAACTCTTATGATTATTTCAGCGCAGAACTAGCTCAGACTTGGGGCAGAAACTCCGCATTTGCTAATTCTCACCGTCTGCAGTGAGTCCCCCAAAGCACACCACCTCCCCAGCACCATCTCTGAAGCTACAGAAACCTCCCAGGAGAGGACCCGCGGAGGGGCAGAGAGAAACGATGAAGCTGGCCAGGAGGGACCTTGCAAAAATCATAGAGAGATCTGCAGAACAAAACCGAACAACGTTATCCAGGAACAAGTCTACTTGCAGCAGCCTTGTACATCTCCTGGTAAGGCATCCCTTTATTTCCTGAGAAAGGAAAATTTACCATTTTTGTAGTAATTTGTAAACTTTTGTACTGGATGGAGAATTTTTCAGATGAAATCATTTCTACCCCAGGTTGGCAGATTATTTTACATATAGTCCCAATATATTTTTAAAATCCAAGCAGGAAGTTAACATTTCTGTAAAACTTCCCAGCAGCAGACTTTAAAAAAAAAAGTATTTAAATGGGCATTTCTTGGGGGGGGGGGGGTGCACCTCAGCCTTGCTAGTGAACAAATCAACTAACATCTGACTATTGCTTTAGTGCCAGAAAGTCACTGTGTCCATTTATATTGTGCTTACACTTGACAGCCAGTTTTCCAGTCTTGAGGGCCAAAAACATTTCTTTGGATGTTTACATCATCCTTGTTGCGGGTCATCCAAGCGACAGGTTTTCTCCAAATTAAAAAAGGGACAACTTTCAGGTAGTTTCTTTAAGCTAGATAATTCAATTACCATTTTTCCTAACCACATTATCTTGCCATGCAGTAAAATCTTCTGCTTTTTTTCAGAAGGACATTACTTTAAATGCTTTTAAACATCTAGAAAAGATAAACTGACACCATTTTCTCTAAAAGGTACTCTTCTCAGGAAAGATTATTTCTTCCATTTTTAGTTCACATCACTAAATATCCGTAGGTACACAGACAGATGCTAAACAAAATTTCCATAAATTTGGTACACGTCAGTATTTATAGAGTGGTCTGAATAAGCTTAAGTAATGCGACTCCAAAGCAATTTCAGATGAGCCAATACAACTTTGGGCAAGTCTTCAACCACCTCCCCAGCCATTTCAGCAACGAACAAATCCACCGTCAAGATGGAAAGAGGAAACGTCCAAGGAGAAGTAAAGACACTATAAAATGTCACAAAGCTCTCCAGCTGCGCTGCACCCACGTGCATTCATAATTCGTTTCACACCGAAAGCAAGTCTTAGTGAGTATTACTAATTCAGAGCAAGGAAAACCTTCCTTCACGTGGGGTTTACGTTCTACTTCATTATATCCCTGCCTGGAAAAAAGGGCTACAAACGCTCTGATGAACAATCAATGGAACAGCATAATGATAAGGGTCATCCCAGCTCCTAAACAGTTCCCCTGGTCTGAAAATGGACAGATTTGATCCTTCCATAAGATTTTCTTGCAGCACTCTCCATGACAATTTCTGGGCATTTCCTCCCGTGACCAATGATATAATGGTAAACCACCAGTTTGTGCAGTATTGAAGGGCTAAGCTAGAACCTGCTCCAGCCACGTGGCACTACGCCTAGCAGACAGCACCCAGGTTCACCACCTTCACCAACCTCAGAGGCCTGGAGTCTCTTGCTTGGGGTGCTGCCACCAATCTGTAGTAGCTTCTCAAAGTCCTTCTTACCTCTTTAAGGCTCTTACCCATGCCAGAAAAAAAAAAAAAAACGACCACCACCGCTATTGCTGTAATCCAGCCACGGACAGTTATTTCACAAGAAGTGACCTTGTGAAATAAGTATTCTGCTTCCAAAAGCTACACTGGCCAAATCTTTCCGTCCTTCAAAAAGGAAAACACGCCCACCATTCAGAGCAGAAACTCTGCCAGGCTGTGGAAAGCCACATGTTCTACATGCAGGGAAGCCTGCCTCTAGCGTTTGTCTCCAGGGTGAGGCATGGCTGCAGAGGGACTGCTCACACAGCTGAGCAAGAGTAAAAACCAGCCCTGGGGAAAATACTTAGCCGAGTGAATAAATAACCGGAGGAGCAAAGTCTCTTGAAGCAGTCAAACCTGTGTCAGCATGACTGAACCAGTCCTGCCCAGCAATGAGGCGCGGGAAGCCAAGAGCAGGACTAGAAGACATTAAGAGCAGCAGGGTCTTCACCTTGTGCATCTTGATACTAATCACAAAAATGCTAACTGGTAGAGATTCATAAAATGCATAGCAGTTCCTGGGTCAGGCTTGTAAGTTCCTGCGCAGTTGTACTGTACCAGACATTGGAAGATATTTCTATCTATGCACTGTTTTCTTGTACATGGATAGAGACATTCTGGAGAATGGGGATCAGGGCTCCAGTGCTGTATGTATATTCATCATAAAGAAAAGAGGACAGCAACAAAGCACAAATACAGTCTAGTTTCATTACAGCAAATTTTTTTCTCAGAAATAACCCTTGTTTATAGCAATCCAGATTTTTCCCCCCACTAGTAATTAATCCTAGCAGTGCAGTTACACATACAGAAGGATTTAATCTTTCTCAATTCTCCTTCATGCACACTGCACCCTCCCCACTATTTCTTTACTACCTTTTTTTCTCCTCAAGGTAGCACATAAATGGTCATCAACATGAAGTACCTTCCAAAACAGCTAGATGCTCAGTTTAAACTAGAAATCCGCATTTAGCATAGCAAAATGGTAAGTGACATGATACCCAGGAATCACAAACACTAATAGGGTTGTTTGGAAATCCATTACTTTAAACTGGGCAGCAAACTTGAGACGCAACAGGAGGTGGTTTTCCTCAGTGAGCTGTTTCATTTTTCTTACTTCGCATTTCATCTTCAAACATCCCAGTAAAAACAGAAAGAACATCTCAGCTCATTGAATGCACATATCCAATTTTCAACACTTCCTCCAACCCCCTACACTTGCACAGGCTGGACTCAAATGCCTAAAGCGCTACCAAAACTTAGAAGAGTAGTAAAGGAATAAAAGTAGTAACCTTGGAAAATAGAGGCATCTTACCTTTTTCCGTGCTAGAGAAAATGGAGATGATTTTATTCCTAGGTTTTCTCTCTTCTGGTACAGAGGGCAGGGGTTTCAAGCTGTGGTTGGCAGACAACTGGTCTTTGCCCCCTAAACTGAAGATAGCACTGCTCATCCGGACGGGAGGAGCTGGTGGCTTGTCTTCCGGTTCTCCATTGTCAGACATGGTTCTCAATAGCTAGTGAAAGCACTGAAATGGAAATACATGTTTTAACATATAGGAAAAGAACATAGAATACATAAATGTAGCATTTCTTCTGTTGGCCAACAGGGAAAGGAACTCGGCAAGCACTGAACTGGCAGACACTGATGTCTCTGCCAGAGGAAGCGGATCCCTTCCTCTCTCCCGCTTCTGGGTCACCCATTCATTTGTGCCAGCAGCAGCATTCGTGGGATGGAGTGACAAAGTTTTGCAGTAATAAAACTAACCCAGTCAAAAAGAACAGTCAGTTATAATGGGGACCAATTCCCAGATCTGGTTCACTGTCTGTTCACACAAAGGTTGCATATGTGAAAAGGACAGTACACGTAAGGCCGTAAGTGCAACTTCTTTTAGGTGTAGCTCTAACCCAAAGAGCTTCATGCTCGAGAGTCAAACACCTTCAAAAGCCTTAGATGCTTTCCTCCTTGTCATTTATCAGACAAGACCTTGGGGAGAAAATATCTTATGTCATAATTCAGCACACTGTCCAGATTAAGTCGTATGAAGAATATCTCTACGCAAATTATGCAGCCTATATTATAGAGCATGGGACTAAGATCCACTGCCTGCATTCCACTTCTGAATGAAGATTTGCATTGCTTCACCACTTTGTGCTACACTTTCACCATTCGTGAAAAGAATATATACTATCACCACATCCCTTTTTGAGTCCTTAACAAAAACATGAGCGAGATCACGAACAAATAGGTGGTAATGCTGAAAACACAGCACAATAAAGCATCTACATGACACATTCCACATTCAAGAAAATCTGCACTAGCCTTTCCTGCTTTGCTATAATATCCTGGAGATTTTTCTTTGATCACCAAGAAACAGGCAGCCTCTCTGCTACAGAGTAAATAGCACAAAGAAAGATTTACAGAAATTACCTCTCTGTGACAGCTGAGTAACAAATATGCCCCTCATTCTTCCATACACTGAAATGATGAGCTACCTCTTTGGAACAGGAGCCAACACATCTCTGTGTTGACCTCCTCCTCCTCTCACGAAAGTTTGAGAAACTAATGGCCTACTGGTATCTACCAGCAGCCCATCATAGTCCCAAAGCATGACTCTGTTCCAGCCACACCACTGGAGCAATCATTATCAGCGTCATTCCAAAAAGTCAGGATAAGACAACACAGTCCCCTCTCAATTATCATACCTTATTGCCAGAGTGTAAATGTTGTGCTATGCGACATCTCGGCACAACACATGCATCTTGCACAACATGGTCTTAGCAGAGAAACTGAAAACAGAGGGGCTGCCGTTCGCTGTCGTTGCACTGGATGCACTGCCAGATCCCAATGAAGAAAAGCAAAGTAGGCTATCAGCCTGAACCCACGCAGCACAAGAGCGTACTATTTTGTCGTGAAGCTCAGGAGAGGTTAAAATGAATTCCCACCATAAATGCTTATGAAAGCAAGTAATTTCAGTATGAATACTTTCAGAGGCACAAGCAGCACAAAGCAAGGTTCTGGCAGTGCAAGTAGAAACTGGACATGTGCTGGTTACGCCATCTCCTTAGAGACTGATGGGGCACAGCGGTCAAAGCTGTGCAACACCCACCTAAACAAACTTGCCTTCGAGCCCTTTGCCTGGTGATGGAGCAATAAATAGACCCGCAACGCTTGAATGTGTCTGCAGGGAGGCAGTTGTGAACTCCAACAGCCTTCCAAATTCGCTTACTGATTGCTCTTTCAGATGTTGCAAGTTATCTGCAGGATCTTCTGTATTTTCCAGTACCTACACTGCAATATGGGGAAAAAATTAAGAACCCTGCAATTTAACAGCAGGTCTCAGCAGCCTACCCACAGGGATTTTAATTCCAATTGCTTCCCTAACAATACATATTGTTTGCACAAAGTGCGTGCCACCCATTTGAGATCTACAAATTTCTGGCCTGAATCACCAAATCAGATCTATGGTATTCAAGAGTCCTACTGAAGTTGGACTTGGAGTATTAGCAGCCTATAATGCATTTCCCTTATGTTAATGAAATCTCAGAAAAGAATAGGATATAGGGTCCTTAGCTATCCAAATGGGAATCGACATTTAAAAGAAAGCACTCCTCCCTTTGAGCAAGGAAATCCAATCAGATGGCTAAGTAAATCATAGCAGATAAAGAAGCATATCACACAACTTTAACACCAAAATTATACACTATGTGAAGAAAGCAACATCCCGACCAGCCTTTTGTATTTTTCTAAAGTAAACCCTATTATTTCCTCCGTGTGTGCAGTTATTTGAGCTGCTTCACATTAGCAAGAGCAGGATGTAAGGACAAACAAATAACCTGCATCCTTCAGATGGACAAGAACAGACTTGGCCCTCCAAGCCCATACTAATTCCCCACACGCTCCCTTGGAGAGCTCAGTCACTGAGCTAACAAAGCCGTAACATGGTATTCAGGTTGCAAAGTTTAAAAACTGCATTTTTGTTCACATATTTTTAAATAAAAATTCCTCAACTATAGTAAAAATTCTCAATTTTCAGTGACACAAGCAGCACAAGTCGGCTGATCACATACTCAGTATTACAGCTTCTTGATCTGAAACAAATTATTCCTTAGTGCCTTGCGTGCTCCGGAGAAGAAAATGTTAAGCACAAGTTGGAAGCAAAAGTATATGGAAATCCAAAACTCATCTCCTCCACAAGAAAATAAGGTGCTTCAAGAAACTGGCGTAACAGCATCTGTGCAGAACCCTCAGAGCTGCAGTTCTGCTGAGTGTTTCATGTTCAAAGTGTTCAGAAACATCCTTGACCTTGCTCGAAGTAGAGCCCAGGAGCTCTACAGGAGAAGACAAGCTGCAGGGCTGGCAAAGCAGACCAGAGGGGCAGAAAGAGCCCGGGCATTGGCTTCCCCCCTGAGGGACTGGCTCTGTCATTTGATGTTAAAAAAAATCCTTCAAGCTCATTAAATCTGTGGTTTAGTAAAGCCTCAGCTTTTAGGAAAAACTTAAGAGATGTGATTTATTTAATAAGATAAAGTAGTATAATTTCTGGCTGGCTGTTTCAAAGACTGTTGTTAAAATAAACTGCTAGATCCAAAAGTATTTTGCACAAAGGACCATTTCAACGCACAGCAGCTTTGAATTTATAGTTTAAAGAAATTACAACAGCTCCACTCACAGCAGATGGCTTCAGGAAGCGGAAGTCTGACCCTTCAGTCATCATCGGAAGTTAAAAATCAATCATTTTGTCCAGGTTCAAATCCAAACAGCTGGTCTCTTTCTGACAGCCAAGTAGAGAAGAAAAGAGCAGTTCCCCTCTCCTTTTTCCTTATCCTGCCTTCATTATGCAGGGAAAGTTTCCACAGCGTCAGGAAGTACTTTTGAAATTGCTGCGACGGTTTGGCATTATGGGCAATGACTGGAGGAGGGATTTAGAGAAAAAAAAAAAAAAGAAGAAAAAAAAATAGGAGTGCAAATCCACCCTGAAGCTTCTTTTCTGCTCTCTCACTCCTCTGAAGGGGGAAAGGAGGCTGTTGATTTCACAGCAGCTAGGCATAATCACTCTTGCACCATCACCCACGTGGCTGCCTTGCTGAATCATGGCTTGCACGGGGAATTGCAAGGACCAGGGGAATTTTAATTTTTTCCGGTGCTTGCGAGGAGTCTGTATGCTGGCAAAGGGGACATCAGGTTCATATTTCTGACAGAATCAGACAATGCAATTAATGGTGGGATTTTTTTTTAGCCTGGTTGAAAGACATTTACTAAAATTATTAATAGTATTTTTTCTATTTTTTATAGATACAATAGTTCAAGTCATTGAGTCAAAACAAACTTATCACAAATGCATAGAAAATACTCTCTGAGTGTCAAAACGGTGGATGCTGTTGGCAAACTGACCTAGGAGGTACAGCTGAGCCAGGCAGCAAGTGGTGGGCAAGATGTGCATCACCCACCTCAGGAGGGGATAAACTCCATTTACCTTTGTTTGCCCTCAAGTATGACACTGGTACAATATATCATTCTAACATGCATGACACTTTTCAACTCAAAAAATGTTCTGTGTTTTGAATTCCTACAGATTTTAGTAGGAGCTTATGCAGTCCATAACAGTATGCCATAACGTTATCTCTCAGGTTCCTTAAAATAAACAAACTGAATGGTGCTGCAGAGAAGTAAATGGACACTATCTTCATTGCTTTATGGATTTATTGAGGTGCGTTCCCTTCTCCCCTGCTCATTAAGTTTGAGCAACCTCATAAAAGTATGCTAAATCTGGAAGAAAGATGGCAGAAGCAGCAAAGGTAATATATGGAAGAGGACGTAATCAAGGGAAAGGGATTCACTTTCATCTTTGCCCATGAAGATAATGCCAGTAATAATAATGTATGCAAACACATGGGCAACTCCCCCACAATCACTAGTTGCACTACATTTAACTACAAGAACTAGAAAGCACTGGAGTGAACCACAGAGACAAGCTGCAAAGCTGCAAACAATACTTAACTACAGACTTCAGACAGATTAATTCCCACCACAGGGCAGTGCTGCAACCCATCACACTCACACAAAAAAAGACACAAAAAGAGCTAAAAGCTTTTCTCCCAATAGTTCTGCCGCTTACTCCACAAAACGTACTCACAGGTACCAGCGCTGGTGACCACAAGGCTCCAATCCTCGGTCCCCAATACCTGTCCCCGCCTTTTGACAAAGGTTTCTCATCCTGCTCTGGGGCAGCAAACATGGAAGTACTCCTATCATCCTCGGCAGCCTTAGACACCATCTCAACACCAACCGCAGCAGCTGAAGAGCGGATGAGCCCTCTCCTCTGCTGCGGAGGCAGCAGCAAGCGGGCAGGCGAGGGTCTGCACCGTCCTAAGCCACGCACCACCAGCAGTGGGAGACCTGAAGCCAGGGTCCTCAGAAGTGCAACTCTGCTCTTTCTGTCTTTTCCTGATGAGTCTGGGGCAAGACAAGCACAGGGAAGCTCCTTGTGTAGCTTAACCCACCCCTTTCCTCCCAGTCCCTGAAGAAGCCTGCAGTGACCGATTTATGTTTCATATAGATGAAACGATATGAATACAAAATGAGAGTTTCATTTTTACAACGATGTTCCAGGGGCCAGTCCTGCTGCTCAGTAGCTTTCTTCCTTTTGGGGAAGAAAAGGGCCCAATAACCTACGGCATACACCAGGTCACAGAAGAGAGACTGCAGTACCCGTTGCTGCCACTGGTGGGAAAACACCCAGAAACGTTAACCCTGACAGGATTAAAAGCTGGAAAGTGCGAATTGGGCAGCGTTTTCAGAAAGCTGATGAACGCACACTGCTGCAACACGTTAGTCTGAATGCTCTGGTGTAAAACGAAACTGAAGACAAGCATCTTCCTATCTGCTACAGTGCACAGGCACATTTTTCCTGGAGCACTTGGACTCAAGTAGATTGAGTTTCAAATATGCATTATGCGTGCATACACATCAGTCTTACGGTGTAGTACTGTAAGGCCACGAGCAGGGGTAGAAAGACAGTACCATGCGTCAAACGAAACAGCTGGTGTAGAAAGTTCTTATAATGAGTTGAATTCGTCTTCTTCAGATGTTCAAATTAATGTATTTGAGGAGCCGAGGCTGCATCTGTATTTCACTGTCTGGGAACTGACGCACAAGTAAATTGGACTACTGCTTGGAAAAACAAAACACATCAAGCTCAGAGCTGTTTGATAACATGTACATAAATTCCTACTGCTGGCACACAATACCTTTGCTTTATGCTGTCACTTAAGCAACAGATCTCCGAGGAGCCAGAACTAAATCAGTGAAATAAATCAAATCCTCTGTATGGACATACCCTGACAGGAGGCTCACAGAGCTGCAAGCTGAACTCAGTTCTGTTTATTGCAGGTAAAAATTACTCAACTCATTTGCTATCGGCAAGGTAACACAGAAGGAGCGCCACAAACATCAAATTTAAGCCTGTTTTGCAGGACTGACCAAAAAGCAGAAGTAATGGATTTCAGGCTAACAATGCATTAAGAAACATAACCACTTTGCTTTTGAAATTTTAATCCTTGATGTGCCACTACAGCTGCAGGACCGTATTGGGATGCCACCTGAACTGCTGCAAGGAGAGCTGCAGGACGTTTGGGCCACGGTCACAGGCAGCAGGCACAGTGCTTGAAAGCAACACAGCAAAACTGTTTGCTGTCCAACGGAAGGAATGGAAGCAGAAAAAAGATCAAAAGTGGAAAAAGCCCTGATGGTAAGCACGTTTCCCTGTCCCTGCTCTCGCAGAGGGCACAAGGGTTGAGAAAAGAAAGTTGTCCTTACAGCAGTCTGCTCGGCGGTGGCTGTCATTTGCTGTCTTCCTGTAGAGCCTTATAGGGTGCTCCTGGCGACGTCTGTCACGCACAAAGAGCGGCATCCGGGACAGCCAGGTCCAGAGCAGAGGGAAATAGTAAAATAGATGTCTCGCAAACAAATCTCCAAGGCAGTCAAGTGAAAAAAGACGCAGAGTAATTAAAAACAATACAATGAAAGAGTTAGCATGTGATGCTCCAAGAAAAGACTGGTGAAACGAGACAGATTTAAGATAGTCATGTCCCACTCTTGGTTTATATTATAAAAATCCTTCTTGAACATGTCTGGAGACTTGCTCCCACTACGTTGGCCCCCAGCCTCCAGTGGTTTCGGCAGCTAGCTTATCCTCAGCCTCCCCACACCATCACCTTGTGGAGATGAGACTTGGTCCTTCGCTATTCTGGAAAAGAGGGCAAACAGATACACACGTTGTGCAGTTTTCAAGTGGAGATCAGCGGGATGCTCATTTCATCAGATATTCCATTTTGTCGGACCAAACAGATTTTGGAGTACAAAAGCAGAATGAAATGTTTGCATGGGGTTTTTTTTTTTTTTTTTTCCCTTTTTTCCCCCTCACCCCCCCCTTTTTTTTTTTTTTTTTTTTTTTTAAAGGCTCCTGTTGAGCAATAGATTTCCTGTGATTAGCTCACTTAGTACTGATTATAGCTCACTTCCTCCCAGGGATTAGCTGAAAGCAGCTTTCTGACAAGTTTTTATTCAGATGGTGCTACCTAGCCACAGCTCACTTCCTGCCCCATCTCTAACATGTTAGTTCAGCAGCTCATCAATTTGAAATTATTTCACCGCTGCAGAAAAATTCCCAGAACCAGCAAATCTCAGGCTGTCTTCTCCACAAAAAGCAAAACAAATCGTTTTGGATGTTTTGCCTTCCAACTTGAAGCATTTGGATCCATGAGACTTATTTAATCAGATCCATAAAGGAGTTTTCTGGAACAGTATGAGACTACCTTCAGAGACTGAAAATGCTTATCTCTTCATTTCAACTCAGAAAAGTTGTGCAAAAAAACCCAGCAGTGGCAGACGAAGAATTACTTTCTCGCAGACTTGGCAAATGCAGTCGCAAATGTTCTGCCTGCCAAAAGACGACTTGTGCAAAAGCAAGAACAAGAGTAACCTTGATAATGGGCAGTAAGAGCCAGCAGGATAATCTGTTCCACCTACAGTTATTAAAAACATGTGCAGATGCTCTAATGCAACACGCAGCTCTCAAAGCCTTCCCACCACTAAAAAGGCAAGTAACAATCTGAACTTGCTGAAACATCTCCTTCCAGCTTTAAGGGGTCTTGGGTAAAAGTGTTTGGTCGATACCAAATTGCATACCTGCAAAAATTAACAGTTATTTTTATTTAATTTTCCTTTATGGAGAGGGGAAAGGAAACTAGACTAACCTAACATACTCCAAACAAGCACAGATCTCCCTAATTTACAAGCATAAACAAGCAGGATACACCCTTCAAATGATGCAGTGGAAAAAACACCTAAAAAACAGAAATAAAAAATAGCTAAGCCCGTCAAATATAAATTTTTCATTAAGATTTACAAAGGGACACACATTAACCAAACGGACTGCTGAGCAAGGCTGACCCACTAATGGAGCCAATAAATTGCCAGCATCTTTTTTCAAGATTAAGACCCACAAGCACCAATTTGCCTCCTTCAACCAGAGCAAGGCTACAACCATGAAGTTTATAAACAGGTCTTTTCTTGCTATCTTCCCTTTAACACTACATGTGACAGAGGCAACACATAATACTCCCACTCTAACGACAGTATAGGAGAAGCTCAGTCCTTTGCAAAATCAGACGGGATGACATATATGACATACCCAGCTAAATTCTTTCCCATTTGTCTTTTTCCAACGCCTGAATTTCCTTACGATTTTTGCCGAGGCACACAAATAGAAGGGAAAACACAGCACAGAAAAAAATAACTTCCATTTAATTGCCAAGTGAAGAAGAGAGTTGGGGGAAAAAAGAAGTAAAAAAAAAGCACAGTCAAACAGAAGAAATTAAAAAATGCAGAAAGGATCTTCTTTTGTTCAGAAGAAGGAACAGTCTCTCCAAAACAGTAATGAGATGTGCTTACCGTGAACCAAGTTACAGAAGACAAATATCCTATTCATGGGATGTTTGAAAGGGTTACTAAGGCTTCCTAAAGAAAAATATTCTTCAAACCCATTGCCAAAGTACATTACAGCCTAAAGCAATTCAGCTATTTACTCCTTAAGGCACTTAGCAGATGTGCACTGAAAACGAGCAACCAGTCTGCGAAAATGTAATTTTGGAAATAAAACCAGATCCCAGTCTTCTAAGAAGCAACCAGTGGTAAACATCACCTTCTCATCCCCCAGAGAGCCGGCACAAACAAGCGTATTTCAGCTAGTACTTCTTCACCACACAATGCTTACAGCTAAGTCATCCTCACGCCTTGGTGCAGGCACAATAAAGTACAACTTTCATACAATCATTGATAGAGATAAGTGAAGCAGACTACACTTCTAAGATTCTGGCAGCCTTCCAAACTGGCAGGTCTGAGTCACAAAGTCTGTATAAATAGCAAAAAAAAAAAAAAATTTCTCCCAAATTTTCAATTTTTGACTTTTTGACTCGGGGGCGGGGGGGGGGAATAATTTCTTAATTATCAGCTAGGCTTTGTGACTGAAAAAGATGTTGATGGGGAAAAAAAAAAAAATCAGAAGTGGCACAGACTAGAGACAAGATGTGCAAGAGTCCTGGTAAAAGTCCATTAGTGCATAGAAAATTTAAGCAAATTAATGATACGCGACGTCACTGTATCCTGCAGCCACCTGCGAGTCTTGTGACACATGTCCACTTTCTCCCTTTAAACCATGCATAGCAATCAACTCCCCTCTGAATCGTCATTTCTGCTTCATAAAATAAATCTGGCGCTATCGAACCGTGTGGTGTATTTTACCAGCGGCGAACTAGGAAACCTCTTCTCTGCTTTATCACCTCTGAAACGGCTCCGACACCGCCGGCGACAGAACCAGGCGGGTCTCTGTAGCGACCTCCCAACTGCCTTTATTTCCCATTTCCCCTAAGTTTGGCAGGAAAACCCACTGGGCAAAGCCACGCCGTCATTATTGCCAGCTGATGACGGCAGCGCGCAGAAACGAGCCCCACGGCTGAGCTGACAGCCACGGATGCCCCTTCCCACCTTGCTCCGCGAGGCAGCCCTCGCAGGTCCGCGGAGCGCGACGGAGGAGGAATGACATCGAGAGGGATCCGTTCCCACCCTCTGCCGCGGGGCTGGGGAGTTACCGCCTACCAGCTGAATTCAGGCCACGCTTCATTTTATACAGCCCACAGCCAGGGTTTTCCTTCAAGGAACCATTGTGCAACGCCGCATAATGACAACACGTACTCAAGTCAGCCCTCAGCACGGGAATCGCTTACCCCTGCTCTACCTACTCGAAAACCTGAGTCAACCGAAGACAGACAAGACAGCCTGCACATCGCATGCAAATCCGTGACTCAAGGTGTTTCTGCTTACTCATATTTCACTAACTAGAAGACACTTTTCAGCCTTTATTTTCATGAGCTGAGGTTTTCTAAAGATCAAAGGAGAATAGGGAAAAGAAAAAAAAAGGGAAAGTTTACAAGGGGAAAAAAAAAAAAAAAAGAGAAGTCTGCATCTCATCATTGAGATTCGCTTAATTAAACCTGGCATTTACAGGCAGGGAGGGATCACACATTCCAGAGCAAAAGTTATTTGAATAAAGAGTACCCTGCACGAGGTACCTATACACTTTTATATTTCTAACAGCATTCGCAGCTGTTTAACCTAGACAATTACCACTCAACAGAGCAATGATATCGCTCTAAAAACAGGCTACTGGTGGCGTGCAGAGAGACCACCAGTAATTCTAACAGAAAGCAAGGGCTTTTCTTAACCTCTGAAAATATTACTGGTCAACGGCAAGACAAGGCTGTGGCTTGCCCATCCAAATTAGAGGTCCAGGACTAACTGGAAAGGAAGAAGAAACGCACAGTGTTTGTGCCAGGATGGCAAAAAACCCACAAAGAATCCAAGATGAAGGGATCCGCCACTCCCTCATCACACCGGTAGAGCTGTCAAATGTCAGCTATGGAAAAAAAGGAACAATACGGGAAAAGAAGAGAGAAATAGCTCCCTACAGAAAAGCTATCTTTTCCATATACACTCAGGATAGAGCTCTTTGTTTCTTTCTGGGGGCTGGCCAAGGATTACTTCTACTGCAGTTACTGCTAGCTGATAGTGGTAACCTTAGCTCAGCTCAACAGCCCTGGGGGCCAAACCCTCAATTCTTTTTGAAGCGCTATCAAACAGTGCCAGCCTGGCACAAAATGCCACAATGGGAAATTCTGCCTCTTCTGAGTCGGTCTTCCCAGCCACGGTGCACACCAGTGGGCACCAGTACAGCCTTGCCGCCTGGATGATCACAACCGCTTGGAACGGTTCACCGGTTTGCCAAAACTCATACATGAACAGACCCAAGCTTAAAGACACTTACTTCTTCATACCCACACTGAACATAAATTCAGCCAGAAAGAGCAAAGCCTACAAGAAATCAAATGCAGGTTCTGTAAATACAAAAAGCACTTGAGCATGGGAACAGGTCTTTCAAAAGAAGGAAAAAAAAAAAAAAGGAAAAAACCAAACCAAAACCAGCTATGGCTCGGATGGACATAATTCATTTTCTAAGCATATTACAGCAGCACCATACAGAAAACCAGAGAACATGTCTCCTGGGAGAATTATATTCTCTTTGTGCCATGACAGACAAGTACAATAATTCTATGATTCTATGACTGACTTCTTCAAACACTCAAACTGCTACATGAAAAGAGTTCCCTGCAGCATCCTACTTCTGCACCAGGCACGTTCACTTGCTGCTAGACGGGAAAGCTCTTCTTGGCTAGCATGCACAAATTGTACAAGCCTTAAGCCCTCTTAGAAACTTAGTTTAGTTCATAGTTTCTAGACTTCACTGTCACCAGAATAACCTACAAACGTGAATCAGTGCAGTCGTGTCCAAGGCTGCAGATCGCACGGCCGCCGCTAACGGTTTTGCCGAGGTCTGGCTCTCTCGCCCTTAACCAGGGTCCAGCCCACAACAGCAAAACTGATAATCCCTCACCACAGCCAGACTGCTTTTGGTAGCAGGAAAAGTACAAAGCAGTGTATATTGCTGCAGTTACTTGGAGGAAAACTGGGAACCGGGGACAACGGCAAGCTAGTTTCCCTGCAAACCGTTAGCAACAGCCAGCCGTAGATCTTGATGGGGAAGCAGGACATGCTATGAGTGTGGAAGCGAGGCTGTCAGTTTATTAAATTAAAAAAAAAAAAAAATCAATGAGCAAGTAACATGCTCGGGAAGGGTCACCCCAATATTTCTTTACCAAGAGCAGCTCAGGACTGTAGGATGGCATCAGATCTTAGTAAAATACACCCCAGAGCGCAGCGACGAAACCTCACTAACGCTACTTCTGCCTGCAGCTAGTATGTACAAGTGTTTCAAGATTGCCACATTCAGAGAGAACTTCATTCCACTGCTGAAGCTTGACGTTTTACAAATTTTATACAGAGAGACAAGTGATTAACTTATTTTTTTCCTGGCATATTTAACTCTATTAGGAGAGGTAAAGATATCTAGATGGGGCATACAACCAAATTCTGCAGTCACTGCACATCATCACAGGCAATCCCTTCCCCTTTATTTCAAACAGCAATTAAACGATACAAAAAGCACGAACTGCAACTGTCACAACTCAAATCAACATGAATTTCTAAGATCTCTACGCACTTAAAATTTTGGACGTGAAGACCTGCGCTCATCAACAGAAAAACAGCGAACTGTAATGCCCAGAAGAACACGGGGAAAAACGAGCAAGGCAAACTGGCTCTGCAAGTGTTCACACTCCAGTACTCTTTTTGTGACGCTGCCCTGGTTTGCCTTGCGTGCTGTGAAAGGTTTTCTACTTTAAAACCACTTGCAGGCGTACAAGCAACATATTAATGTACAGTTTAACGCAGCAATTCCCTGAAATTTAGGCAAATGTTCTTGTATATCTTTCAGGGAGCCAAAGTACTCATTTGGAAGCTGGAAAGAACAACCTGCATTCGAAAAACTGGCTGCCAGAATGAGGTTTTAAACCAATTTTCTAATTTTTCTAAGTCATTCCTAGTAAAACTACTTCTCTCACTCTTCTCACTCATAAACAGGTTTTTATCTAAAATGCTGAAGAAACAAATCCAAACCAACTAGAACTGGTGTACAAGCTGCACATCAGAAGACATTAAAAAAATCAGCCAAAAAAGTTTAATGTTGTATCATAATTCAAAAACAACACATCTTTATTTCTCTTATGCTGATGTGGAAACTGATTTTTGCCAAGCCTACAAGACAACTATAGTAAGCAGAAAGGGGGAAGGGAAAGAAAAGATAAAAACCCCAACCTCTTCTGTGTATTATTACTACTACATATGCTTCTTAAAGCTCACAAATCAAATGTATGATAAAAATATCCTAAACATATATCTACGTAGATAAATGTGTAATATTTTAAACATGAAAATTTGATAAATTTCTTCAACCAAAGTGATGTAGTACATCCTACCATTTTATGTTAGCACACTTCACAGAAGTTACTATTTTATCCCTGCTTTACTGATGGAGAACTAGATATAAGTGGTCTCTAGCCATCTGCAACTGTTTGTATAGGATGCTGCAGCACTAGGACCACAAAAATTGATTTTACAGCTCAAGAACGAAGTACTTTTAAAAAGATAAAAACACAAAGTGAAGAACAATTACCAACTGAATAGACAAAAGGACTGTAAAAATTACAACACAGGATAACCACCACCCTGTGAAGCAGAAGAGCTTCCATAGGAAGCTGTCAAGTTAAAATAATATTTAAACAGTTAACAAAACATAATATTGAACTTAGAAAGCTGCAAAAGACTTTAAAAACCTACTTATATCATTGTATAAATCATGACAAGAGTTTAACACAGAAGCATATGAGAGAGCAAACAATGTGAAAGGTCTCTATCACTGGTGACGGGTTGTGTATGGGTTGCTTAACAATTCATGCAAGATATTAAGCAATGGTAAATGTGATCCTGTTGAGCCTATTATTATTCAAAGTGTTTCCTTCGGGTGTTTTATACTATCAGCATGTTGGCTATCACAGCGAAGCTGTAAGTCCTGGGCTGTCTTGGCAAGGCTGCTGCAGTACTGCAGCACTTGCAGAAGTTCAAAATTAAGTAGCACTTGGAGAAGTTTAAAATTAAGTAGCCCGACCAGCTCCACATGTTATAACAATGTACCTGCTCAATAAAGGATGAGTGACATTCTTACGGGCAGAATGATAAGGTTTCAGTGAAATATTACAGAGCAAGAATAAAGTTCCAGAAAATGCATTTTTGTGAGGCCTAGGCATCTACATACAAAAAGGATGCCATTCTCAAACCTAGTTCTACCTTATTATCTTGCCTTCAGTAACAGTTGTGCAATTATAAAGCAGCTGAAGATGTCTGTGAGGATGAGACTGAATTCACATAAAACAGACCTGAAAGACTAACGTCTACCATCTACAAAACACAAAAACTCATCCATTAAATGGAGGCTTCTGTCCATGAGACCCTCACATACATGCATATCAGCCCAATAAAAAATTAAAGCTACTTACTCTAATGGAAATAAGATACCCCACATCTCTGAGGGGCTCTAATTCCATTGCAAGGGATGCATGATAATAATCTATGAAAAAACAGAACACAGGCATCGTTCATGCCGTGCCATCAACACAAGAACTGAAGACTTGCGTTACAGCATTAGCTTAATCTTCAGCACTAGCTGAGCCCTAAATCACAGGAAGATGACAGATATATCAGCTGAAGCAAGTTCTGGGCCACATCCCAGCTCCAAAATGCCATTTAAGAGAGTCCTTACACTGAAGCCGATATCTGTTAAGATGACACTGCAGTCAGTACCTTGGGCAAGACACAACAGCACAACGATTATATGCCTTCCAAAAAAAAAAAAAAATGCCTTTCAAACCTTCCTCTCTTTAATTTACAATACTGTCAATACTGTTAGCTGCTACCAGTGAGTCTGAACATATGAACGAGGGCATAAAACATTTTGTTGCAACAAATGAGCACAGAAGACTTACAAATTCTGTGATTATGAAAATTCAAACACACACTTATTTAAAAAGGATTCTCTTCTCGTAAAATTTATTGTGACTATGGAAAAAGTTAACCCTAATATAATACCTTTAGAAGTGGTCAACCTTCCAAGAGCTTGTCATCTAAGGGAAAATTTTCTCAGGTCCTTTCAATTCTGTTAAGAAAACAGGAAGCGAATTTCAGTAAGCCATTTCAAAAGAGTAAAATAGAGATAAAGATCTCTATTAAACTTGGCAACAAAGAGAGAGCCCACAAAATATCAGTTTGAGCAGTCACTTGCCACCAGTCTATCAGCACACTGCTCACTGAAAAATGGCCCATCATCCACCGTTGAGCAGGTAGGTATGTATGAGCACATCAGCAGTATGTGGGAAGCCAAAACGAAAGCACTGATGATACCCGTACCTCTTTTAGGAAATTAAAAAAACATAAACAAGGGACAAGTAAGACCCTAAACAAGTTATTTGACAAAATGACAAAACCGTTAGGGGTTAGGGAGAGAAAGCCTTGTCAGAAGCATAGGAAACATGATCACTCTCATTAATCAGTGTGACATGGAACAAGAGTTACATCTATTTCCAACCTTGACCAAGATCCTTGAAACAAAGAGATCTTTCCAGTTAAGATGCAGGTTTCAATTTAGAAAGCTAGCATCTCACTTTGGCCCGTGGGCTTTGGAAGGGCTAAGGAAGCAAAGTACAACCATCACCAGTCACTTAACCAAATAAGACCTAGTAGAAAAGTACTATCAAAGATTAACCTCCAAAGATTTTCAGTACCACGGCAAGGAGAGTCCCCAGCAAGTCATGCATGAAGTGTTACAAGACAAAAGTCAGTGCAAGCCATGTGTTTGACAAGTATCTCTTAGCAGCAATGAGGGAATGGAAAAAAAAAACATTTAAGTTCTGTTAGTGTTAATACAAGTTTTGTTTTGCTTGAGTTAGCAAAATCATCACTACCATGAATTAAACTAAATTTAAAAATCACTTCATCTTGGTATTTTCACTTATCCTTTACTCTTTTAGTTTATTCCCCAACCATTCCTTCTAATTTTTTTTTTTTTAAGACACTAAAACTTTACTACATTAGATGCTCCAGGCTGTAGTAATATTGCTGTGGATGCATTATCATATAGGTTTACCAGGTGTCTTAACTTCTTCCACGAGTAATACTCAGTCCAGTTTTACCAAGCATGACTACGTTTGCTTGTGCTGCAAAAAGACTGTAAGACTTTCCAGCGTACACACAACAAGCCAAGGAGAATGAGAATTATGCCTCTCAGAAGTAACATTTTACAATGCAATAATTATTAATAAATAAGAAAATAAAAGACATCACGCTAAAACAGGGCCCTGCTTGTGAAGAAAGCATAAAAGCAGCCATACTGAACTATTCTGAATTTTTATTTTCCATTTCCAACAGCTATGTGAAAAAATAATCTACATCTAAAAATCTCAACACGAATACCTTCTAAAAAAAAGAAAAGGAAAAAAAAAGAAACAACTAAAACCCAAAACAGTGCTACACCACGTATATAATATCCCTGCAAACAGGTCTAGAAGGGCTGGAAAGAAAAAGTAGCATTCACAGAAGCAATGAGTCACCAGCACTGCCAACATATACTTAGGTTACTGCGGAACGGTCCTCATCCCACCGCTCTGCCGTACACATTGCAACATGCCAGAAACAAAAATCAGGAGAAGGTACTTGCCTGAATTTCCTGACTGCGGCAGTCAAGGCCCTTTTTACCACAAAGAATTACTTCGTAAGCTTGGACGTTAGTTTTTAAAGAGTCCTAACACGTTAGCATCAGATTCAAGTTAACTGTTCTTGTTGCTAAACATCTTTGAAAATCCTGGACTTCACTTGCACCTTTGAGTGGGAAAAGCAAGGAGACAAGCAGAAATGATTTCACTATTTCACACTTGGCCATAATGTCCCAACTCTGAAAATCAAACATTTCACATAAATCATTTTTGCAACAGTGCCAGCTAGCATTTCACACATTGAAGAAAAAGGCCTCTTTCAAAGTAATGAATCATTTAACAACATCAGCAACCGATTTTCTATGCCACAGAAAATGATGCTAGTATTTTGTGACCAGATCTACAAATAAACACCCATTTGTTCATTTTGTGTTTGCTCTGAAGTAACGTTCCCAAAAGCTCAGAAACAGAGGTGAAAGAGGCAGAAAGAGCAGGAAGCCGGACGCGCTTTCCGACTACTACAAACGGGGCCATTAGTGTCAGATCACTGAGCAACATTTTCAAGCCAAGTTTAACACCAGCGATTCCTTTTCCATCAGTTTAGTTCCCTGCCGCAGATCACAGACGTAGGAAGTCAGCCAGGTTCAGAAGACGACTCACCTCAGATCCAAATGTTTTGAAGCTGCCCAAGCTGGCCACTAACCCCATCGCTTCGTTCTGTATTCCCAAACTACATGAGCTGCGAAAATGAAATCGCATTTTTTTGTGCCACCAAGGAGCCGCTGTTGAACTAGGAAGCGTCGCTCTGCACGCTCGCAGCACACCAACACAGCGGTGGGAAAACCGCCTTAAGGGTGCGCATTTAGAGCGACGTTTCCATGTGAATCAGCCAAAAAGAGCTTATGGACACCTAGCTGGGACTCTGTCTGGATGACTGTTCTCACCCTTCGGTCCTTTCTCCTCCAGCGCCTTCAGGGAGCGTTTGCTGCTGGCATTTTAGGCAGCATCCCGGCTGTCGGACTGATGTGACTTGCCCGTAGCAGGAGAGGGAGATCCTGTCCGTGACCTCCTAAATTCCAAAGAGGCCCTTTTCAGCAGCACCTGGAATTGGGCCAGAAATTGTTTTGCCTCGATTCTGATATGCTAAACCCTGGCAAAAAGGTCAAGAATGTTTAATCCTTGTCTTAGGAATTCCTGATTGGTCAAACAGTTTAAAACAGGAGAAAAAGTTGAAAGATTCTTACGTTTCTTCTCCTTTTACCTTTTCAGTAATGTTTTGGAATTTTAAAAGTTGCTCACTTTAAAACATTAACACAACTTATTAAACAATTTGGGGTTTTTTTTACACCCTAAAGCAGATAATACACAAGCTGAAGCGTACTTTCAATTCAGCCCCTTCCAATGGAGCTACTTCCCCAGGAAACTTCCCAGCCAGTTTCTGTCCAAAGCCCAAATCCCCAGAAGACCCCTCTAAAAGAGGGTGACCTTTTGCGGTAGACAGGCTCAGGGGAGAGATGTTTTCATTTTCATTTCTCCAGGTTCTCACTTTATCAAAGGCCTTCTCAAGAGGAAAGGCTTAAACATTCAAAGGTGATTTTAAAAAGCGTCTTCCAGAAACATCCTTTTCTCACTCTTGTCCAAGAGATACCTCTGTTAGGTAAAGCAGTTCTAGAATAATTGTAAGTGAAAAATACAACTTAGAGTAGAAAGTATTACACTTGTCTCTAAAACAAACTCCACACTATTAGATAAAACTCTAACTTCACTCATTAAAGAAGCTATGGGAAAGCCTACGTATGCTGCCAGTTCCAAACTCCTGTGGGTACAACACCGAGTCAAACATCCAACACCTAAACAGGAAGCAGAAAACTTCAGAAAAAGACAGAAGTTGAATTGACTTTTTAGTGTATTTCCTTTCCTTAATACACCTGCCAGCTGCCCTCATTCTGGCCCACATTATGTTAAATCCCTTTCGTAACACGGTACACCACTTAAATCACACTCACCGTTGCCCTAACATGTTGGTTCCTTCCTACAGCTGCTTTTCTTTGAAATGAAACTACAGAATTAGAAAGAATTAAGCCCGTCTTATCAAAATAACTCCTTTAAAGATAGGAAGCAGTTTTTGCTAATTGGCAGAGACAACAGCCCTGAACAAAGATTCAAATATAGTCCAGTGGCTGGCAACAGGTAATCACGTATCTTCCAGGACAACATCCAGTATTCCAGGGACAAACTCACACTGTTTAAGTGTTCAACTTCGGGCAAACTTGTCATTGCCAGATCTACACCAACACCAATGCTGGGCTTAGATCTTTCGGGAAACGACGAACTATCTATTATACAAAGGACCAAATAATTCTAGGAGTCTTAAAAATACTATATTTTCCCCCATAAAGTGTGTTCATTAAACCAGTTCTAAGTACCAGTACTTCATTAGCAGCCAAAGCAAATATTTTTAAAAGCATTTTGAAATTCATAAACAGAAGTTAGATACATCAATTTGAGAATTTCAAAATCCACTTGCCTGAAGAAAAAAAGAAGCCTCACCAATTTCTGAAGCATTTCAATATACCATAACTTCAGCCTTGCAAAAGCATAATGAATTCCTTTTGTGAATTCACAGAGAGTGTGTCTAATCACCCAAAGTTTACCTAAACAGCAAAAATGAAACTCCTGTCAATTTTAAGGCATGTTCTTAATATTTACATCTCTGCCTGCCTGCCAGGTGAGACATGTTCAAAGCCTGATTAGTCCCCATTCCCAGCTGAGAAAACAGAAAGAAGCTGAGAAAATAAAAAGAATGATCAACTTAAAAAAAAAAAAAAAAAAAAAAAGGCAAGCAAGTCAGCTAGAGAATTGGGTCCAAAAGCAGTGTTTACAGCTCTCGGTGACAAGACACTGTCCACTATATCAGTCAAAGTACAAGCACGAAAGTGTGTATTTTTCAATTGAAGGCACAACTTTTGGTAAAATCACACTCTGAGATGTCACAAGCCTTGAGTGGTGAAATAAGGCCTGAATATAACCGGTGAGCTCAATCTAAACCTCGCAGTCTGGGCCCCAGTTAGGTGGGTCACTAGGAGATCTCTTGTTCTCACCTGAAAACATCTATTACCTCTTACCACCTGCATTTAAATACAAATAAGAGCCTTTAACTTTGCTTTTGCTCGAGGTTGCTATTACAAGATAGCAACCTGGAGACACCCTCATCCCAAACAGCACAGCACAAGAATCCTTAGGCCTTCAGGGAACGCTGCAGTGTTTCATTGCTAAAAGGAAACTGCCTTCAAAACTGGTCCTGCCTTCAAAAACGGGTGCCTTGCCCAAGGGTTGCTTGCCCTTTGCCACAAGGCGAGTAGACCGGACTCCTTTCCTCTTCCCCACCTACTGCCTACCGTCCCCCTGCACAAGCACGGCTGTCCTCACACCACCTCAAGGGTCCCGAGCTTTCCCTCCTGCTCACGCGCACGTGTGCACCCCTTCCCCTATGGCCTTCACTACGCCAGAAGGCTGAAGAAAACACTGGGTTTTGTCCAATGTAAAAGTCCTGCAAATACTGAAAGCTTGCGGGAGGTGCAGCCTCCTCCATGGTGCTTCCCGGGTCAAACTGACCTCGCCGAGAGGAAGAATCAACACAGCACGGGCCAAGCGCTGCACTGAGAGGGCTGTATCGTTCCCCAGAGTCAAGCCGGTAGCTCAGCCTGGCACCCAAGCGCTTGGAGTGGTTAGTTATCTTCAGCAGCACGGCACTTCACGGGGCAAGCAATAAACTTAGCACTGCAAACGCTGAGGTTAACTGAAACGGTACGTTCAGTTACTGTCACTACCACAGGAGGTACAGAATCCCCTCCAAGACAACACCGTGCAATTACAAAGCGCTCTCAAAGTTTTGGGCCAGACAGTCAAATTTGATTTAGATTTAGGAAGGAGGTGCCTCCCTAGAAGACTAAAAATTGAGCTTGCTGCAGCCTTTCTGCATCTCTCTCCTAGTCCAAGAGAGTGCCTCTGCTTTGACAAGAACAGAGCAGAACTAATCGCGGCAACTACGTTTCTAAGAAAAAGAAGGGAAAGCTTCACAACCATCTTCTTCTGGCAACTCAGTTGCGTTCTTCCTAACTGCCAGCAGAAATACAATTCATGAGGATTCATGCTATTCCGTGGTGCCTGGCTGCTGAAGACCTCTCCTTCCCCTTGCTCTCCCCATCGCTGTGCCTCCACTGCCTTCTCCTCCTGGATGCTTTGGCGAGTCGACTCACTTTCAAAGCTTTCTGCCTGCGTCCCAGTTTCTGACCGCAGGACTTGCATCTCTGCTGGTGTTATCACTAGACCCAGCCATCTAGAACAGAGTCTCTGTAACGAGGAGTTGTTTTCAGAACAAATAGCTTTTTCTTTGTTGTGGCTGCCGCACAGATATGTCAATAAATGTGTGTGTTGTAAGAAACAAGAATATACTGGCACAAAACTCGCAGGGAGGCTCTCAGTGCCTCAGAAACCACCTAATGCAGAAAACAGATAAAAGGTAAAAAGAAAAAAAAAAAACCCCACCAAACCCAAGACTGATGCAAGAAGTCTGAAGCAGAAGTACCTCTTATCAATAAAGCACATAGACCTAGGTTTGGATCCCTACGGCTTTCCACACCATCAAAACCCACAGCATCAATACCCTTAACACTTATTCTAAAGCCATTTAGAAACCAAAGGTGCTTGAATAATTTCCTCTTTTAAACATAACCGACAGGCTGACTTAAACAACGCCAGCATGCATGAGTTTTTAAAAGGATACATTTCAAAATAAGCACAATATTAGACCTGCCATACATGGTCAAAGCATTCACCCATCCACTCTAGCATCATCCCAGAGAGGGAACACGAGCAGGTGCCTCCGGAAAGAAATTCCCTCAGTTGGCCAAACGTCCAAGTTGTAACTCGGTAAAAACTTCATCCCAGTAAATCAGCCTCTGACAAGCAGCCACAGAGCAGCTCAGAGAGCACACGCCTTGGGTGCACTGTGCTAAAAAGTGCAAGATAGATAGACAGAGGCATTATTCCTCATTTAATAGCCCAACATTTTTGTTTTAACAACCGTGCCTGCACAAAGCCCAGTCAAATTCCACATACAGCTTAGACAACACATAAGATCTGAGTTACTCTCTGTCAAGCATTTTAGTTCTGGCTTCAAGAACTGAAACATCCAACCAGTGAACTTTAGAGTAACGCCTTTCCTTCCTCTAAAACATTACCCGGTGAATTTTTTTAAAATGCGCCTATTATCTTAAAGATTCTACTCAAAACCTCATAACACAAAGGCTTTGCATTTTCACGTTTCTACATTGCTTCTATTTCAGTCTATTAGTCTGTAATAATGAAATGACTAATATGTCAGTTCTCTGGTAACAATACTAGAACAGCTCATTTGGTTACACACGGGTATTTCTTAACCTGCATCGACGATATCTGTCAGTTAAATTACCTCCATCTCCTCAATGAAGGAACTGAATCACGGAGTAGCTAGTCCACGTTTTTTTTTTAGGGAGGTATGGCTCCAGGGCTCACATTGTGAGGACATTCCATACTGCAAAGTAGATCCTAGACTTTCACAAGAGCAGGCCCACTTTTTCAAGTATAAAATACAGCCAAAAAAAAAAAAAAAAAAAACAGCCAAAAAAAAAAAAAAAAAAAGGACAAAACCAGAAAAAGACAGAAATAAGAAGGTGAAGCCCCCCATAATATGGCGTGTTTGAATTGCACCTAACATTGCTACTACTGCAAGACCTCCAAAATAATGATTATTAAAATGCTGCAATATCTGGACTGTCTTCACTCGCCGTAAGGCAGTGCGTGAACCGGTTTATTTTGGCTACAGGCAAAGAGCAACATTGCTCCTTGAAAGGCAGCTGATGAACCCCCTGCTCCCAAACAAACTTTTGGGCAGCTGCTCACATGTTCCAGGCTAAAACCAACTTTATTCTCCCTGCTCCCCACACAGCTTGCCATCAAACAGCTCCAACCGCCCTGCGTGGCTTTGACAGAATAAATACAGAAAGAAGTAAGGAGGAAACACGGGGCGGGGGGGGAACAAGCAGGTGAGGTGCACAAAGAGCAGCAGATTTTAAGCGGCACGGGAAGACGCGGGCTAAGGGCAGCCCAGGTGTGACAGCGGCTGCAGAGGCCGCCG